>NC_056438.1:8915181-8927681 GCF_018296145.1 Oncorhynchus tshawytscha | reverse complement strand
GGATGGAGACGGGGAGAGAAAGATGAATAGAAAATGGAGATGGGGGAGAGAAAGATCTAGAGAGGGGTGAATATGAGGGCGGGGAGAGAAGAGAGAGGGATGGAGACGGGGAGAGAAAGAGGGGGATGGAAACGGGGGAGAGAAAGAGAGAGGGGGAAATATGGAGATGGGGGAGAGAAAAGAGAGGATGGAGATGGTTAGCCAAAGAGCATGAGTTGAGTTAGCCAACAGAGATGAGAGGGGGCATGAAAGAGGAGAGGGAGAAATATGGAGATGGGGGAGAGAAAAGAGAGGGATGGAGACGGGGGGGAGAGAAAGAGAGAGAGGGGAGGGATGAATAGAACAATAGATAGAGAACAGTATCTATCTCCTGCAGGTCGTTTTCAGGGCTCTGTTTAAAGCAGATTTAGCACTTGCATCGCCTAACAACTAGAGGGCAATAAAGCCCAGCTTTTGCAGCCCAAACAGGAGTTGAGTTAGCCAACTGAGCATGAGTTGAGTTAGCCAACAGAGCATGAGTTGAGTTAGCCAACAGAGCATGAGTTGAGTTAGTCAACAGAGCATGAGTTGAGTTAGCCAACAGAGCATGAGTTGAGTTAGCCAACAGAGCATGAGTTGAGTTAGCCAACAGAGCATGAGTTGAGTTAGCCAACAGAGCATGAGTTGAGTTAGCATGAGTTGAGTTAGCCAACAGAGCATGAGTTGAGTTAGCCAACAGAGCATGAGTTGAGTTAGCCAACAGAGCATGAGTTGAGTTAGCCAACAGAGCATGAGTTGAGTTAGCCAACAGAGCATGAGTTGAGTTAGCCAACAGAGCATGAGTTGAGTTAGCCAACAGAGCATGAGTTGAGTTAGCCAACAGAGTGTTCAGAAATCACCATGGAGATGATCATACAGGATATAGTGTACTATAGAGAATGGCCAACAACACTGAAGAGTCTCCAAAAGACTGACTTACATTACGGCCAAGAAACCACGACGTAGGCACGACACAACGCGGAGTGCCTGGACACAGCCCTTAGCTGGGGTATATTGGCCATATACCGCAAACCTCCCGAGGTGCCTTATTGATATTATAAACTTGTTACCAATGTAAACAGAGCAGTAAAAATAAATGTTTTGTCATACCCGCGGTCTGATATAACACGGCTGTCAGCCAATCAGCATTCAGGGCTCGAACCACCCAGTTTATAATAGCCATTTAGTACTAGGCAGTGTCTTCCATCCTCTCAAACAGCACTCTATTCCCTACATAGTGCTGTGCTCCTCTGGCTGAAAGCAGTGCACTACATAGGACATAAGATGCAGTTTGAGACTGATATTCTGTAGAGAGCAATACCCAGGTACATACAGGTCTGACAGGTAAGTTCTCCCGTCCAATTTCCCTTTTCTCTCGTTCAGTTCTCCATTCTGGTTTCTCTTTTCCTCTCACCCCCTTCTCTCTTTCCCTATCTCTGCCCCCCTTCTCTCTCCTGCCCCCCTTCTCCTTATCTCTGCCTCCTCCTTCTCTCTCTCCTCCTCCCTATCTCTGCCCCCTTCTCTCTCTCTCTCCCCCCCTCCCTTCTCTCTCTCCCCCTCCCTATCTCTCTCTCTCCCCCTCCCTATCTCTGCCCCCCCCTCTCTCTCTCCTCCTCCCTATCTCTGCCCCCTTCTCTCTCTCCCCCCATTCTCTCTCCCCCTCCCTATCTCTCTCTCCCCCCTCCCTATCTCTCTCTCCCCCCTATCTCTGCCCCTCTCTCTCTCCCCTCCCTATCTCTGCCCCCTTCTCTCTCTCCTCCTCCCTATCTCTGCCCCCTTCTCTCTCTCCCCCGTTCTCTCTCTCCCCCCTATCTCTCTCTCCCCCTCCCTATCTCTGCCCCCTTCTCTCTCTCCCCCTCCCTATCTCTCTCTCCCCCTCCCTATCTCTCCCCCCCTCCCTCTCCCCCTCCCTATCTCTGCCCCCTTCTCTCTCTCCTCCCTTCTCTCTCTCCCCCTCCCTATCTCTGCCCCCCTTCTCTCTCCTCCTCCCTATCTCTGCCCCCCTCTCTCTCCCCCTCCCTTCTCTCTCTCCCCCTCCCTATCTCTGTCCCCCCTTCTCTCTCTCCCCTCCCTCTCTTCCCCCCTTCTCTCTCTCCCCCTCCCTTCTCTCTCTCCCCCTCCCTCCCTTCTCTCTCTCCCCCTCCCTCCCCTCTCTCTCCCCCTCCCTATCTCTGCCCCCCTTCTCTCTCCCCCTCCCTATCTCTGCCCCTCCCTATCTCTGCCCCCCCCTTCTCTCTCTCCTCCTCCCTATCTCTGCCCCCCCCTCTCTCTCTCTCCCCCTCCCTATCTCTGGCCCCCCTTCTCTCTCTCTTCCATGTATTCTCTACAGAGAGGCATTCAATATTTAGGTGTGTGTGTGTGTGTTTGTGTGTGTTGGGGACTTAGCCTGCTACGACACTGATTGACGGGCTACCATAATGTATCTGCACTCAGTGCTCCCCCCCCACACACACACACACACACACACACCTTACTCAGGGCAACAGGAAAGTATGGGCTAGAGACCATATGAGAAATCCCTATGCGTGTTTCTGGCCCAAAAGAGGTGCACTATGTCATTGACTAATGTGACTCTCCCTACCCGATCGACAAGTCTAATAGCCTTCTGAAACGTCTGTGTGTGTCTCTTCTAATGTTAGTCTACAAGAGCCCTGTGAGAGCCCTAATGTATAGAATAGGGGATACTGGTGGAATCTTAAATAGTACCCTATAGTAGTGCACTACTTTTAACCAGGGGCTCTATAGGGAATAGGGCGCCAAAAATAGGGAACAGGGTGCCAAATTTGGGACATGAGCAGGGTGCCAAAAATAGGGAACCGGGTGCCAGATTTGGGACACGAGCAGGGTGCCAAAAATAGGGAACAGGGTGCCAGATTAGGGACACAAGCAAGGTGTCAAAAATAGGGAACAGGGTGCCAGATTTGGGACACGTGAAAGGTGCCATTTGAGATGCAAGCCTATGTCGTTGACCCTCCCTACGGATTCACACATGTCGTATATCCCTTCGAAAGCGCTCCTCTTGTCAGGATCGACCGTGACAGAGGTGCTGACTAGAGGACACACACATACTATATTATATGTACCCACACGTCTGACGGGCTACGTCCCAAATGGCACCCGATTCCTGCACAAGCAAGGTCTATAGGGCTGTGGTCAAAAAGAAGTGTCCTTTATAGAAGGGTAGGGCGCCAGCTGGGATGCATCACAGGAATCTGATTTTCTCTGTTTGCTCTTTAGGGGTTAAATGGGTTGTGCCCAGATTGCTGAATAGGCACTACCGCAAACAAATAGATGTCTGTGAAAAGGGCTGCATAAATGTATCGACAACTGATTGATTGATGATTGACAAGCAACATCTTTATTGAACCACAACGACGCAATAACAACAGGAGGTTCCCAATACTGCCTGTCATCACTTCTGTTTATGTACTAGGCCTAATCAATACAGTTAAAGATCAATAGGCATGATCTACAATTAGTACACCTGTGTGTGTGTGTGTGTGTGTGTGTGTGTGTGTGTGTGTGCGCGCGCGCGTGCATGCGTGCGTGCGTGTGTGTGTGGGTGATGGCAAGTGTAGAGGATGTAGAGAGGATGAAGAGGATGTAGGGAGGATGTAGAGAGGATGAAGAGGGTGTAGAGAATGTAGAGAGGATGAAGAGGGTGTAGAGAATGTAGAGAGGATGTAGAGAGGATGTAGAGGATGAAGAGGGTGTAGAGAATGTAGAGAGGATGTAGAGAGGATGAAGAGGGTGTAGAGAATGTAGAGAGGATGAAGAGGATGTAGAGGATGAAGAGGGTGTAGAGAATGTAGAGAGGATGAGAGGATGTAGAGAGGATGAAGAGGATGTAGAGGATGTAGAGAGGATGTAGAGAGGATGTAGAGAGGATGTAGAGGATGTAGAGGATGAAGAGGATGTAGAGAGGATGAAGAGGGTGTAGAGAATGTAGAGAGGATGAAGAGGATGTAGAGAATGTAGAGGATGTAGAGAGGATGAAGAGGGTGTAGAGAGGATGAAGAGAGGATGTAGAGAGGATGTAGAGAGGATGAAGAGAGGATGGAGAGGATGTAGAGAGGATATAGAGGATGAAGAGAGGATGAAGAGAGGATGAAGAGGGTGTAGAGAGGATGTAGAGAGGATGAAGAGAGGATGAAGAGGATGTAGAGGATGAAGAGGGTGTAGAGAATGTAGAGAGGATGAAGAGGATGTAGAGAGGATGAAGAGGGTGTAGAGAATGTAGAGAGGATGAAGAGGGTGTAGAGAATGTAGAGAGGATGTAGAGAGGATGTAGAGGATGTAGAGAGGATGTAGAGAGGATGAAGAGAGGATGAAGAGGATGTAGAGAGGATGAAGAGGATGTAGAGGATGTAGAGAGGATGAAGAGGATGTAGAGAGGATGTAGAGAGGATGTAGAGGATGAAGAGAGGATGAAGAGAGGATGTAGAGAGGATGAAGAGGGTGTAGAGAATGTAGAGAGGATGTAGAGAGGATGAAGAGGGTGTAGAGAATGTAGAGAGGATGAAGAGGATGTAGAGAGGATGAAGAGGATGTAGAGGATGTAGAGAGGATGTAGAGGATGTAGAGAGGATGAAGAGGGTGTAGAGAATGTAGAGAGGATGAAGAGGATGTTGAGAGGATGTAGAGAGGATGTAGAGGATGAAGAGAGGATGAAGAGAGGATGTAGAGAGGATGAAGAGGGTGTAGAGAATGTAGAGAGGATGTAGAGAGGATGAAGAGGGTGTAGAGAATGTAGAGAGGATGAAGAGGATGTAGAGAGGATGAAGAAGGTGTAGAGGATGTAGAGAGGATGTAGAGAGGATGTAGAGGATGTAGAGAGGATGTAGAGAGGATGTAGAGGATGTTGAGAGGATGTAGAGGATGTTGAGAGGATGTAGAGAGGATGAAGAGAGGATGTAGAGGATGTAGAGAGGATGTAGAGGATGAAGAGAGGATGTAGAGGATGAAGAGAGGATGTAGAGAGGATGAAGAGGATGTAGAGAGGATGTAGAGAGGATGAAGAGGATGAAGAGAGGATGAAGAGAGGATGTAGAGAGGATGAAGAGAGGATGAAGAGGATGTAGAGAGGATGAAGAGGATGTAGAGGATGTAGAGGATGTAGAGAGGATGAAGAGGATGTAGAGAGGATGAAGAGGATGTAGAGGATGTAGAGAGGATAGAGGAGATGTAGAGAGGATGAAGAGAGGATGTAGAGGATGTAGAGAGGATGAAGAGGGATGTAGAGAATGTAGAGAGGATGAAGAGGATGAGAGAGGATGTAGAGAGGATGTAGAGGATGAAGAGAGGATGAAGAGAGGATGTAGAGAGGATGAAGAGGGTGTAGAGAATGTAGAGAGGATGTAGAGAGGATGTAGAGAGGATGTAGAGGATGAAGAGAGGATGTAGAGAGGATGAAGAGGGTGTAGAGAAAGAGAGGATGTAGAGAGGATGTAGAGAGGATGAAGAGGGTGTAGAGAATGTAGAGAGGATGAAGAGGATGTAGAGAGGATGAAGAGGATGTAGAGGATGTAGAGAGGATGTAGAGGATGTAGAGAGGATGTAGAGGATGTAGAGAGGATGAAGAGGGTGTAGAGAATGTAGAGGATGTAGAGAGGATGAAGAGGGTGTAGAGAATGTAGAGAGGATGAAGAGGATGTAGAGGATGAAGAAGGTGTAGAGAATGTAGAGAGGATGTAGAGGATGTAGAGAGGATGTAGAGAGGATGTAGAGGATGTTGAGAGGATGTAGAGAGGATGAAGAGAGGATGTAGAGGATGTAGAGAGGATGTAGAGGATGAAGAGAGGATGTAGAGGATGAAGAGAGGATGAAGAGAGGATGAAGAGGATGTAGAGAGGATGAAGAGGATGTAGAGGATGTAGAGAGGATGTAGAGAGGATGTAGAGAGGATGAAGAGAGGATGAAGAGGATGTAGAGAGGATGAAGAGGATGTAGAGGATGTAGAGGATGTAGAGAGGATGTAGAGGATGTAGAGAGGATGAAGAGGATGTAGAGAGGATGAAGAGGGTGTAGAGAATGTAGAGAGGATGAAGAGGATGTAGAGAGGATGTAGAGAGGATGTAGAGGATGAAGAGAGGATGAAGAGAGGATGTAGAGAGGATGAAGAGGGTGTAGAGAATGTAGAGAGGATGTAGAGAGGATGTAGAGAGGATGTAGAGGATGTAGAGAGGATGTAGAGAGGATGAAGAGAGGATGTAGAGAGGATGTAGAGAGGATGTAGAGGATAAAGAGAGGATGTAGAGAGGATGTAGAGGATGTAGAGGATGTATAGAGGATGAAGAGAGGATGTAGAGAGGATGAAGAGAGGATGTAGAGAGGATGATGTAGAGAGGATGTAGAGAGGATGAAGAGGATGTAGAGAGGATGTAGAGAGGATGTAGAGAGGATGTAGAGGAAAGAGAGGATGTAGAGGATGTAGAGGATGTATAGAGGATGAAAGAGGATGTACAGAGAGGATGAAGAGAGGATGTAGAGAGGATGTAGAGGATGAAGAGGATGTAGCGGCTGAAGAGGATGTCAAGAGGATGTAGAGAGGATGAAGAGGATGTAGAGAGGATGTAGAGAGGATGTAGAGGATGAAGAGGATGTAGAGAGGATGAAGAGGATGTAGAGAGGATGAAGAGGATGAAGAGGAAGAGGATGTAGAGAGGATGAAGAGGATGTAGAGGATGAAGAGGATGTAGAGAGGATGAAGAGGATGAAGAGAGGATGTAGAGAGGATGAAGAGAGGATGTAGAGAGGATGTAGAGAGGATGTAGAGAGGATGTAGAGAGGATGTAGAGAGGATGTAGAGGATGTAGAGGATGTATAGAGGATGAAGAGAGGATGTAGAGAGGATGAAGAGAGGATGTAGAGAGGATGTAGAGGATGTAGAGAGGATGTAGAGAGGATGTAGAGAGGATGTAGAGGATGTAGAGAGGATGTAGAGAGGATGAAGAAGGATGTAGAGAGGATGTAGAGAGGATAGAGGATAAAGAGAGGATGTAGAGAGGATGTAGAGGATGTAGAGGATGTATAGAGGATGAAGAGAGGATGAGAGGAGGATTCTGAAAGAGGATGTAGAGAGGATGTAGAGGATGTAGAGAGGATGTAGAGAGGATGAAGAGAGGATGAAGAGAGGATGTAGAGAGGATGTGGGGAGATGGACAGAGGATAAAGAGAGGATGTAGAAGGATGTAGAGGATGTAGAGGATGTATAGAGGATGAAGAGAGGATGTAGAGAGGATGAAGAGAGGATGTAGAGAGGATGTAGAGGATGAAGAGGATGTAGCGGCTGAAGAGGATGTAGAGAGGATGAAGAGGATGTAGAGAGGATGTAGAGAGGATGTAGAGGAGAAGAGGATGTATAGAGGATGAAGAGGATGTAGAGAGGATGAAGAGGATGAAGAGGATGTAGAGGATGTCAGAGAGGATGAAGAGGATGTAGAGGATGAAGAGGATGTAGAGAGGATGAAGAGGATGAAGAGAGGATGTAGAGAGGATGTAGAGGATGTAGAGAGGATGTAGAGGATGTAGAGGATGAAGAGGATGTAGAGAGGATGAAGAGAGGATGTAGAGGATGAAGAGGATGTAGAGAGGATGAAGAGAGGATGAAGAGAGGATGTAGAGAGGATGTAGAGGATGTAGAGGATGTAGAGAATGAAGAGAGGATGTAGAGGATGAAGAGGATGTAGAGGATGTATAGAGGATGAAGAGAGGATGTAGAGGATGTAGAGGATGTAGAGAGGATGAAGAGAATGTAGAGAGGATGTAGATAGGATGAAGAGAGGATATAGAGGATGTGGAGGATGAAGAGGATGTAGAGAGAATGAAGAGGATGTAGAGAGGATGTAGAGAGGATGAAGAGAGGATGTAGAGGATAAAGAGAGGATGTAGAGGATGTAGCGAGGATGTAGAGAGGATGAAGAGAGGATGTAGAGGATGTAGAGGATAAAGAGAGGATGTAGAGGATGAAGAGAGGATGTAGAGGATGAAGAGGATGTAGAGGATGTATAAAGGATGAAGAGAGGATGTAGAGAGGATGAAGAGAGGATGTAGAGAGGATGAAGAGAGGATGTAGAGGATGTAGAGAGGATGTAGAGAGGATGTAGAGGATGTAGAGAGGATGTAGAGAGGATGAAGAGAGGATGTAGAGAGGATGTAGAGAGGATGTAGAGGATAAAGAGAGGATGTAGAGAGGATGTAGAGGATGTAGAGGATGTAGAGGATGTATAGAGGATGAAGAGAGGATGTAGAGAGGATGAAGAGAGGATGTAGAGAGGATGTAGAGGATGAAGAGGATGTAGCGGCTGAAGAGGATGTAGAGGAAGAGAGGATGAAGAGGATGAGAGAGGATGTAGAGAGGATGTAGAGGATGAAGAGGATGTAGAGAGGATGAAGAGAGGATGTAGAGAGGATGAAGAGGATGAAGAGGATGTAGAGAGGATGAAGAGGATGTAGAGGATGAAGAGGATGTAGAGAGGATGAAGAGGATGAAGAGAGGATGTAGAGAGGATGTAGAGGATGTAGAGAGGATGTAGAGGATGTAGAGGATGAAGAGGATGTAGAGAGGATGAAGAGAGGATGTAGAGGATGAAGAGGATGTAGAGAGGATGAAGAGAGGATGAAGAGAGGATGTAGAGAGGATGTAGAGGATGTAGAGGATGTAGAGAATGAAGAGAGGATGTAGAGGATGAAGAGGATGTAGAGGATGTATAGAGGATGAAGAGAGGATGTAGAGGATGAAGAGGATGTAGAGGATGTAGAGAGGATGAAGAGAATGTAGAGAGGATGTAGATAGGATGAAGAGAGGATATAGAGGATGTGGAGGATGAAGAGGATGTAGAGAGAATGAAGAGGATGTAGAGAGGATGAAGAGGGTGTAGAGAATGTAGAGAGGATGTAGAGAGGATGTAGAGAGGATGTAGAGAGGATGTAGAGAGGATGAAGAGAGGATGTAGAGGATAAAGAGAGGATGTAGAGGATGTAGCGAGGATGTAGAGAGGATGAAGAGAGGATGTAGAGGATGTAGAGGATAAAGAGAGGATGTAGAGGATGAAGAGAGGATGTAGAGGATGAAGAGGATGTAGAGGATGTATAAAGGATGAAGAGAGGATGTAGAGAGGATGAAGAGAGGATGTAGAGAGGATGTAGAGGATGTAGAGGATGTAGAAAGGATGAAGAGAGGATGTAGAGAGGATGTAGAGGATGAAGAGAGGATGTAGAGGATGAAGAGTGAATGAAGACAACAAAACTATGAAATAACATATATGGAGTCATGCAGTAACCAAAAAAGTATTATTATTCTATTCTATGTAGAAAATAGTAAAAATGAAGAATAACCCTTAAATGAGTAGGTGTGTCCAAACTTTACATATATATGTACTGTACATATATGTTGTATTTACAATGTCGTTTGTTCTTCACTGGTTACCCTTTTCTTGTGGCAACAGGTCACACATCTTGCTGCTGTCAAAAATGATTTGTTTTCAAAATCATTGTGGATCTGTGTAATCTGAGGGATATATGTGTCTCAAACATGGTCATACATTTGGAAGGAGGTTAGGAAGCTCAGTTTCCACCTCATTTTGTTGGCAGTGTGCACATAGCCTGTCTTCTCTTGAGAGCCAGGTCTGCCTTCGGCGGCCTTTCTAAATAGCATCTCTCTCTCTCTCCCTCCCTCTCTCCATCAGTCCTTTCCTCTCTATTTTGCGTTAGAGAACTTTAAGTGCTCATCCACCACAACATCCTCCCATCTCCGTCTGGATAGGAGGAAGAACAACTCTCAGCCTGCTTTTATGACATGCAAAAGCTTCCTCTACCAAACAGAATGTGTGTGTGTTGTGTGTATGTGTTGTGTGTGTATGTGTGTGTTGTGTGTGTATGTGTGTGTGTTGTGTGTGTGTAGACTCAACTGTCTAACAGCATGCACGCGAAAATAACACATTCTAAAAACTGTAGACTTTTCAACCTTTTGAAAATACGATCGAGTGATCGATGAACAGCACTCAACACTGTCCGGTTGAAGTTGCTCAACAAGAATGAAGGTGTGTGTGTGTGTGTGTGTGTGTGTGTGTGTGTGTGTGTGTGTGTGTGTGTGTGTGTGTGTGTGTGTGTGAGTGTGTGTGTGTGAGAGCGTGTGTCCATGCATGTCATAAAAGCAGGGAGGGGGGTAATCTTCTCTGAAAAGATGAATAGATCATTGATCGTTTCTAAGAAGAAACCTTTGAGTCCTCTTACTGAGAGATTCACCACACGAGGCAGCGACAGGAAAGAGAACCTCACAGTCATCAGAGTGAATTGTGCCTTGGGGCTAATGGCACAAAGGAGCCATGAAGAGAGAGACTGGATAATAACACTGAACTGAAAAATGGCTGCCGTTTAACAAGGGGTCAACATGAAGGGTTATTTAGTTCATTCTGTTGGAGAGACAGAGAGAGAGAGAGAGAGAGGAGGGGTGGAGCAAAGAGAGTAGTGTTGTCACGATACCAACGTTTTACCAACGATACAATACCAGTATCATACAATATCACGATACCAACGATACACTACCGGTATCATACAATATCACGATACCAACGATCATACAATATCACGATACCAACGATACACTACCGGTATCATACAATATCACGATACCAACGTTTTACCAACGATACAATACCACTATCATACAATATCACGATACCAACGATACAATACCGCTATCATACAATATCACGATACCAACGTTTTACCAACGATACAATACCACTATCATACAATATCACAATACCAACGTTTTACCAAGGATACAATACCGGTATCATACAATATCACAATACCAACAATTTATCAACGATACAATACCACTATCATACAATATCACGATACCAATGATACAATACCGGTATCATACAATATCACGATACCAATGATACAATACCGGTATCATACAATATCTTGATACCAACGTTGTACCAATGATACAATATCACGATACCAACGATACAATACCGGTATCATACAATATCACGATACCAACGATACAATACCGGTATCATACAATATCACGATACCAACGTTTTACCAATGTTAATTCTACAGTATAATAGAATACAGTATAATAGAATAGAATACTAAATAAAATGGCTTATATCGCTAATACTTGAAAAGGTCTACTTTGACTGGAGGAATGGGAGGAAGGAATAAACACTGCATAATGATCTGTATGAAGCAGGTGAGTGAAGGCTGGTAGGAGGTGCTGAGAGAAGCAGGTGAGGGCTGGTAGGAGATGCTGAGAGAAGCAGGTGAGTGAAGGCTGGTAGGAGGTGCTGAGAGAAGCAGGTGAGGGCTGGTAGGAGATGCTGAGAGAAGCAGGTGAGTGAAGGCTGGTAGGAGATCCTGAGAGAAGCAGGTGAGTGAGGGCTGGTAGGAGATGCTGAGAGAAGCAGGTGAGTGAGGGCTGGTAGGAGATGCTGAGAGAAGCAGGTGAGTGAGGGCTGGTAGGAGATGCTGAGAGAAACAGGTGAGTGAAGGCTGGTAGGAGATGCTGAGAGAAGCAGGTGAGTGAAGGCTGGTAGGAGATGCTGAGAGAAGCAGGTGAGTGAAGGCTGGTAGGAGGTGCTGAGAGAAGCAGGTGAGGACTGGTAGGAGATGCTGAGAGAAGCAGGTGAGTGAAGGCTGGTAGGAGGTGCTGAGAGAAGCAGGTGAGGACTGGTAGGAGATGCTGAGAGAAGCAGGTGAGTGAGGGCTGGTAGGAGATGCTGAGAGAAGCAGGTGAGTGAAGGCTGGTAGGAGGTGCTGAGAGAAGCAGGTGAGTGAGGGCTGGTAGGAGATGCTGAGAGAAGCAGGTGAGTGAGGACTGGTAGGAGATGCTGAGAGAAGCAGGTGAGTGAGGGCTGGTAGGAGATGCTGAGAGAAGCAGGTGAGTGAGGGCTGGTAGGAGATGCTGAGAGAATGTGGTGAGTGTGGGCTGGTAGGAGATGCTGAGAGAATGTGGTGAGTGAGTGCTGGTAGGAGATGCTGAGAGAATGTGGTGAGTGAGGGCTGGTAGGAGATGCTGAGAGAAGCAGGTGAGTGAAGGCTGGTAGGAGATGCTGAGAGAATGTGGTGAGTGAGTGCTGGTAGGAGATGCTGAGAGAATGTGGTGAGTGAGGGCTGGTAGGGGATGCGGCTGGCTGATTACAGCTGCCACACATGATATGAATGTGAAGTGGATATCATTGGACCGGCTCACACAACAGACTAGTGGCTGTTGTTTAAATTCAACTGAATTTATTATTTAAAAAATGGACTTTATAAACATTTGATAAAAGGCGCCAGCAGGTTCTTGAGATCGGTAGAGCTGAAAAAGTTGGTAGTATCATATGAAATGGTGCTACAGTACTCCATAGTATTATGATGTTTTGATACCATGATATTACCGTGGTACTGGTATACCGTGCAACACTAGAAGAGAGAGAGAGAGAGAGAGAGAGAGACAGAGACAAGGATGGAGAGAGTCAGGA
>NC_056438.1:8855181-8912681 GCF_018296145.1 Oncorhynchus tshawytscha | reverse complement strand
ACACTGTATATATATATATAATATGACATTTGTAATGTCTTTACTGTTTTGAAACTTCTGTATGTGTAATGTTTACTGTTAATTTTTGTTGTGTTTCACTTCATGTATTCACTTTGTATATTATCTACCTCACTTGCTTTGGCAATGTTAACACATGTTTCCCATGCCAATAAAGCCCCTTGAATTGAATTGAATTGAGAGAGGTAGAGAGAGAGGTAGAGAGAGGTAGAGAGAGAGGTAGAGGTAGAGAGAGAGGTAGAGGTAGAGGTAGAGAGGTAGAGGTAGAGAGAGAGGTAGAGAGAGAGGTAGAGGTAGAGAGAGAGGTAGAGGTAGAGAGAGAGGTAGAGGTAGAGGTAGAGAGAGAGAGAGAGAGGGGTAGAGAGAGAGAGGTAGAGCGAGAGAGAGAGAGGTAGAGAGAGAGAGGTAGAGGTAGAGAGAGAGAGAGAGAGAGAGAGAGAGGTAGGTAGAGGTAGAGGTAGAGAAAGAGAGAGGTAGAGGTAGAGAGAGAGAGAGAGAGGTAGGTAGAGGTAGAGAAAGAGAGAGGTAGGTAGAGGTAGAGAAAGAGAGAGGTAGAGGTAGAGAGAGGTAGAGAGAGGTAAAAAGGTAGAGAGGTAGAGGTAGAGAGAGGTAGAGAGAGGTAAAAAGGTAGAGAGGTAGAGAGAGAGAGGTAGAGAGGTAGAGGTAGAGAGAGGTAGAGAGAGAGAGAGAGAGAGAGAGAGAGAGGTAGAGAGGTAGAGAAAGAGGGAGGGAGAGAAGTAGAGAGAGAGAGAGGTAGAGAGAGAGAGGTAGAGAGAGAGGTAGAGAGGTAGAGAGAGAGAGAGAGAGAGGTAGAGGTAGGTAGAGGTAGAGAAAGAGAGAGGTAGAGGTAGAGAGAGGTAGAGAGAGAGGTAAAAAGGTAGAGAGGTAGAGAGGTAGAGGTAGAGAGAGGTAGAGAGAGAGAGGTAGAGAGGTAGAGAGAGAAGTAGAGAGAGAGAGGTAGAGGTAGAGAGAGAGGTAGAGGTAGAGAGAGAGGTAGAGGTAGAGAGAGAGGGAGAGAGAGAGAGAGAGGTAGAGAGAGAGGTAGAGAGAGAGAGAGGTAGAGGTAGAGAGAGAGGTAGAGGTAGAGAAAGAGAGAGGTAGAGGTAGAGAGAGGTAGAGAGAGAGGTAAAAAGGTAGAGAGGTAGAGAGGTAGAGGTAGAGAGAGGTAGAGAGAGAGAGGTAGAGAGATAAGTAGAGAGAGAGAGGTAGAGGTAGAGAGAGAGGTAGAGGTAGAGAGAGAGGTAGAGGTAGAGAGAGAGGTAGAGAGAGAGGTAGAGAGAGAGAGAGAGGTAGAGGTAGAGAGAGAGGTAGAGGTAGAGAAAGAGAGAGGTAGAGGTAGAGAGAGGTAGAGAGAGAGGTAAAAAGGTAGAGAGGTAGAGAGAGAGAGGTAGAGAGGTAGAGGTAGAGAGAGGTAGAGAGAGAGAGAGAGAGGTAGAGAGGTAGAGAGAGAAGTAGAGAGAGAGAGGTAGAGGTAGAGAGAGAGGTAGAGGTAGAGAGAGAGGTAGAGAGAGAGAGAGAGAGAGAGAGGTAGGTAGAGGTAGAGAGAGAGGTAGAGGTAGAGAAAGAGAGAGGTAGAGGTAGGTAGAGGTAGAGAGAGAGGTAGAGGTAGAGAAAGAGAGAGGTAGAGGTAGAGAGAGGTAGAGAGAGGTAGAGAGAGAGAGAGGTAGAGGTAGAGAGGTAGAGGTAGAGAGAGGTAGAGAGAGAGAGGTAGAGAGGTAGAGAAAGAGGTAGAGAGAGAGGTAGAGAGAGCGGTAGAGGTAGAGAGAGAGGTAGAGAGAGAGAGGTAGAGGTAGAGAGAGAGGTAGAGAGATAGAGGTAGAGAGAGAGAGAGGTAGAGGTAGAGAGGTAGAGAGAGAGAGAGGTAGGTAGAGGTAGAGAGAGAGAGGTAGAGGTAGAGGTAGAGAGAGGTAGGTAGAGGTAGAGAGAGAGAGGTAGAGGTAGAGAGAGAGAGGTAGAGAGAGGTAGAGGTAGAGAGAGAGGTAGAGGTAGAGAGAGAAATAGAGGTAGAGGTAGAGAGAGAGAGAGGTAGAGAGAGAGAGAGAGGTAGAGGTAGAGGTAGAGAGGTAGAGGTAGAGAGAGAGAGGTAGAGAGAGAGAGAGGTAGAGGTAGAGAGAGAGAGGTAGAGAGAGAGAGGTAGAGAGAGGTAGAGAGAGAGGTAGAGGTAGAGAAAGAGAGAGGTAGAGGTAGAGAGAGGTAGAGAGAGGTAGAGAGAGGTAGAGGTAGAGAGAGAGGTAGAGAGAGAGAGGTAGAGAGAGGTAGAGAGAGGTAGAGAGAGGTAGAGAGAGGTAGAGAGAGGTAGAGAGAGGTAGAGAGGTAGAGAGAGAGGTAGAGAGAGAGAGGTAGAGAGAGAGAGGTAGAGGTAGAGAGAGGTAGAGCTAGAGAGAGAGAGGTAGAGAGAGAGAGAGGTAGAGAGAGAGAGGTAGAGAGAGAGAGGTAGAGGTAGAGAGAGGTAGAGGTAGAGAGAGGTAGAGGTAGAGAGAGAGGTAGAGAGAGAGAGGTAGAGAGAGAGAGGGAGAGGTAGAGGTAGAGAGGTAGAGGTAGCGGTAGAGAGAGGTAGAGGTAGAGAGAGAGGTAGAGGTAGAGAGAGGTAGAGGTAGAGAGAGAGGTAGAGGTAGAGAGAGGTAGAGGTAGAGAGAGAGAGGTAGAGAGGTAGAGGTAGAGGTAGAGAGAGGTAGAGGTAGAGAGAGAGAGAGGTAGAGAGAGAGAGGTAGAGGTAGAGAGAGGTAGAGGTAGAGAGAGAGGTAGAGGTAGAGAGAGAGAGGTAGAGGTAGAGAGAGAGGGGTAGAGGTAGAGAGAGGTAGAGGTAGAGAGAGGTAGAGGTAGAGAGAGAGAGGTAGAGGTAGAGGTAGAGAGAGGTAGAGAGAGGTAGAGGTAGAGAGGTAGAGGTAGAGAGAGAGAGGTAGAGAGAGAGGTAGAGAGAGAGAGAGAGAGAGAGAGAGAGGTAGAGGTAGAGAGGTAGAGGTAGAGAGAGGTAGAGGTAGAGGTAGAGAGAGGTAGAGTTAGAGAGAGGTAGAGGTAGAGGTAGAGAGAGAGGTAGAGAGAGGTAGAGGTAGAGGTAGAGAGAGAGGTAGAGGTAGAGAGAGAGGTAGAGAGAGAGGTAGAGGTAGAGAGAGGTAGAGGTAGAGAGAGAGGTAGAGGTAGAGAGAGAGGTAGAGAGAGGTAGAGGTAGAGAGAGGTAGAGGTAGAGAGAGAGGTAGAGGTAGAGGTAGAGAGGTAGAGGTAGAGAGAGGTAGAGGTAGAGGTAGAGATGGAGGTAGAGATGGAGGTGGAGATAGAGGTAGAGGTAGAGGTGGAGGTAGAGATAGAGGTAGAGGTGGAGAGAGGTGGAGGTAGAGAGAGGTAGAGGTAGAGGTAGAGGTGGAGGTAGAGGTAGAGGTAGAGAGAGGTAGAGGTAGAGGTAGAGAGAGGTAGAGGTAGAGGTGGAGGTGGAGGTGGAGGTAGAGGTAGAGGTAGAGGTAGAGAGAGGTAGAGGTAGAGGTAGAGGTAGAGAGGGAGGAAATAATGATAATAATTTGGTGGGTGTTTGTATTAAAACGTGTGATTTAGAAATGTGATTTTTTTTGGTTGCATATCCCAACTCTCCCTGAGACGCCCTCGGAGAGTCTGCCATTATCAACAGTGATCCTGGAGCAATTACAAGTGCCTTGCTCAAGGGCACATAGGCCGATCTATCTTTCACATTGTCGGCTCGGGGATTCGAACTAGCAACCTTTTGGTTACTGGCCCAACACTCTCGGGAGGGACCACCCCAGAAAGAAAATGATATTCTGTTGACAGGCTGGTCTGAGGGAGGAGAGAGAATAAGAAATATGGAGAAGAGGAGAGGAGGGGTGTGTTTATCTAAGCTGGAAGCTGACAAAAAGAGGTTGATGTGTGTGTGTGAGTGTGAGAGTGTGTGTGTGTGTGTGTGTGTGTGTGTGTGTGTGTGTGTGTGTGTGTGTGTGTGTGTGAGTGAGGAGGATAAAAGAAAAGCCAGGATGAAAACAGAAGGGATTACTAGCATGTGCGTGTCGTTGTTGAATGAATATCTGACTACCAAGAGACGACACACCAACTCGGTCAATGTGTCCCAAACGACACCATAGGGCCAAAAAGAGTGCACTGTGTTGGGAATAGGGCCCTGGTCTATAGTAGTGGACTGTATAGGGAATAGGGCCCTGGTCTATAGTAGTGGACTGTGTAGGGCCCTGGTCTATAGTAGTGGGTTGTGTAGGGAATAGGGCCCTGGTCTATAGTAGTGGAGTGTGTAGGGAATAGGGCCCTGGTCTATAGTAGTGTACTGTGTAGGGCCCTGGTATATAGTAGTGGACTGTGTAGGAAATAGGGCCCTGGTCTATAGTAGTGTACTGTGTAGGGCCCTGGTCTATAGTAGTGGACTGTGTAGGGCCCTGGTCTATAGTAGTGGACTGTGTAGGGAATAGGGCCCTGGTCTATAGTAGTGGACTGTGTAGGGCCCTGGTCTATAGTAGTGGACTGTGTAGGGCCCTGGTCTATAGTAGTGGACTGTGTAGGGAATAGGGCCCTGGTCTATAGTACTGGACTGTATAGGGAATAGGGCCCTGGTCTATAGTAGTGGACTGTGTAGGGCCCTGGTCTATAGTAGTGGGTTGTGTAGGGAATAGGGCCCTGGTCTATAGTAGTGGAGTGTGTAGGGAATAGGGCCCTGGTCTATAGTAGTGTACTGTGTAGGGCCCTGGTATATAGTAGTGGACTGTGTAGGGAATAGGGCCCTGGTCTATAGTAGTGTACTGTGTAGGGCCCTGGTCTATAGTAGTGGACTGTGTAGGGCCCTGGTCTATAGTAGTGGACTGTGTAGGGAATAGGGCCCTGGTCTATAGTAGTGGACTGTGTAGGGCCCTGGTCTATAGTAGTGGACTGTGTAGGGCCCTGGTCTATAGTAGTGGACTGTGTAGGGAATACGGCCCTGGTCTATAGTACTGGACTGTATAGGGAATAGGGCCCTGGTCTATAGTAGTGGACTGTGTAGGGCCCTGGTCTATAGTAGTGGACTGTGTAGGGAATAGGGCCCTGGTCTATAGTACTGGACTGTATAGGGAATAGGGCCCTGGTCTATAGTAGTGGACTGTGTAGGGCCCTGGTCTATAGTAGTGGGTTGTGTAGGGAATAGGGCCCTGGTCTATAGTAGTGGAGTGTGTAGGGAATAGGGCCCTGGTCTATAGTAGTGTACTGTGTAGGGCCCTGGTATATAGTAGTGGACTGTGTAGGGAATAGGGCCCTGGTCTATAGTAGTGTACTGTGCAGAGCCCTGGTCTATAGTAGTGGACTGTGTAGGGCCCTGGTCTATAGTAGTGGACTGTGTAGGGAATAGGGCCCTGGTCTATAGTAGTGGACTGTGTAGGGCCCTGGTCTATAGTAGTGGACTGTGTAGGGCCCTGGTCTATAGTAGTGGACTGTGTAGGGAATAGGGCCCTGGTCTATAGTACTGGACTGTATAGGGAATAGGGCCCTGGTCTATAGTAGTGGACTGTGTAGGGCCCTGGTCTATAGTAGTGGACTGTGTAGGGAATAGGGCCCTGGTCTATAGTAGTGGACTGTGTAGGGAATAGGGGGTCATTTGGTACCCCGACGATTTCTGACAGCGCTGAGAAATGCTGAGCTGAATATAATTGTTGATGGCTCTGCAGTGAGCTCTGAACAGGGCTTAGGGAAGGGATGCACTTTCTGCCTGTCAAGAAGACAGGAGAGGGATTTCATGTTCAAAAAAAGGATTTACAGATGGTTTGAAGATCTATAAAAAAAAAACATTTAAAAACCGAATAGATAAAAAAAAACAAGAGGGTGTATTTGTCACATTCATTATTATGATCGTTCCATATAATCAGTCAAATTCAAAATGAAGAGAACGTTTGAACTTTGAAGAGTGGGTCTCATGCATTGGTGGCGTAGAAAATTACATCGCTGGCCTAAATTTCATGCAACTTGCATCACCGAGATTTAGAATTTCAAGCTGGACAATCAATTCAAAGTTGTGTAAATTCAAAGTTGACATTCCTGATTGCTTGTCCTGATTTTAGGCAGTGAGAGGAAGAAAAACAGGGGATAAAGCCCTGAAACTTTTCCAGTGTATTTCGGGAACAGTCTCATCAAAGTCTCTCTAACAGTTCTAAGAGTGTGAATTAGTTATGGTAGGAGCAGTGGGAGGGAGAGGGAGATGAGAGGGAGCGAGAGAGAGATAGGGAGAGAAAGAAAAACCGAGAGAAGGAAAGCTAGAGAGACAGACAGAGAGAGATAGAGGAGGAGAGGTTAAGAGAGAGAGAAAGAGAGACAGAGATGGTGTGGTTTACTCCTCTCCATTGAGAAAGAGATGTTGTTGTTTACTACTCTATATATAGAGACAGAGACGGTATTGTTTACTCCTCTCTATAGAGACAGAGATGGTGTTGTTTACTCCTCTCTATAGAGACATAGATGGTGTTGTTTACTCCTCTCTATATAGAGACAGAGACGGTGTTGTTTACTCCTCTCTATAGAGACAGAGATGGTGTTGTTTACTCCTCTCTATAGAGACAGAGATGGTGTTGTTTACTCCTCTCTATAGAGACAGAGATGGTGTTGTTTACTCCTCTCTATAGAGACAGAGATGGTGTTGTTTACTCCTCTCTATAGAGACAGAGATGGTGTTGTTTACTCCTCTCTATAGAGACAGAGATGGTGTTGTTTACTCCTCTCTATAGAGACAGAGATGGTGTTGTTTACTCCTCTCTATAGAGACAGAGATGGTGTTGTTTACTCCTCTCTATAGAGACATAGATGGTGTTGTTTACTCCTCTCTATATAGAGACAGAGACTGTGTTGTTTACTCCTCTCTATAGAGACAGAGATGGTGTTGTTTACTCCTCTCTATAGAGACAGAGATGGTGTTGTTTACTCCTCTCTATAGAGACAGAGATGGTGTTGTTTACTCCTCTCTATAGAGACAGAGATGGTGTTGTTTACTCCTCTCTATAGAGACAGAGATGGTGTTGTTTACTCCTCTCTATAGAGACAGAGATGGTGTTGTTTACTCCTCTCTATATAGAGACAGAGATGGTGTTGTTTACTCCTCTCTATAGAGACAGAGATGGTGTTGTTTACTCCTCTCTATATAGAGACAGAGATGGTGTTGTTTACTCCTCTCTATAGAGACAGAGATGGTGTTGTTTACTCCTCTCTATAGAGACAGAGATGGTGTTGTTTACTCCTCTCTATAGAGACAGAGATGGTGTTGTTTACTCCTCTCTATAGAGACAGAGATGGTGTTGTTTACTCCTCTCTATAGAGACAGAGATGGTGTTGTTTACTCCTCTCTATAGAGACAGAGATGGTGTTGTTTACTCCTCTCTATAGAGACAGAGATGGTGTTGTTTACTCCTCTCTATATAGAGACAGAGATGGTGTTGTTTACTCCTCTCTATAGAGACAGAGATGGTGTTGTTTACTCCTCTCTATATAGAGACAGAGATGGTGTTGTTTACTCCTCTCTATAGAAACAGAGATGGTGTTGTTTACTCCTCTCTATAGAGACAGAGATGGTGTTGTTTACTCCTCTCTATAGAGACAGAGATGGTGTTGTTTACTCCTCTCTATAGAGACAGAGATGGTGTTGTTTACTCCTCTCTATAGAGACAGAGATGGTGTTGTTTACTCCTCTCTATAGAGACAGAGATGGTGTTGTTTACTCCTCTCTATAGAGACAGAGATGGTGTTGTTTACTCCTCTCTATAGAGACAGAGATGGTGTTGTTTACTCCTCTCTATATAGAGACAGAGATGGTGTTGTTTACTCCTCTCTATAGAGACAGAGATGGTGTTGTTTACTCCTCTCTATATAGAGACAGAGATGGTGTTGTTTACTCCTCTCTATAGAGACAGAGATGGTGTTGTTTACTCCTCTCTATAGAGACAGAGATGGTGTTGTTTAGACATCTCTATAGAGACAGAGATGGTGTTGTTTAGACATCTCTATATAGAGACAGAGATGGTGTTGTTTACTCCTCTCTATAGAGACAGAGATGGTGTTGTTTAGACATCTCTATAGCACATCCTGTGTGGTCTTGTTGCATTTTGGAACAAGGTATCTTTCAGTCTCTCTCGTTCCCTCCCTGTAATACTTTCTTTAGGAACTACCACCATCCATCTCTTTTAATCCTTTCTCTTTCTCTCTTCACATCCCTCGTTCATGTTGCCATAACACTATCTATCCATCTAATATCGTAAATCGAACATTGAGTACCCACTCTTTTGAGACACTGTTAAACACTCACTGTGAACTTAGTTTTTCGCTTATCTGACGACCAAAAGCACTTTACCTCTTTACCTCAGAGTTCCAAACTAGTGATAAGAAACATATGAGACTGATAACGTCTCCAAAGTCAGATAAGAATTGTCTTTGTCTCCGAGGATAACACAGTCACTTAGCTTTGATTTATTTCACTGCAAAATTAAAAGTTGTTTGTTTTGCGTGTGTGTGTGTGTGTGTGTGTGTGTGTTTTTGTGTGATGATGAGGAAGTCCTATGGAGACGCTGTCTGGGCCTCTGATTTGTCATTCGACCCCTGATCCTTGACCTCTAACCTCTCTACGTCAATGGACAGACACAGAGTCTGACTGTTATAGATATGTTTATGAGTACTGCATGACCCTTCGCTCTTAGAAAAAAAGGTGCCATCTAGAACGTAAAGGAGTAACCCTTTGAAGAACCCTTTTGGGTTCCAGGTTGAAGAACCCTTTTGGGTTCCAGGATGAAGAACCCTTTTTGGTTCCAGGATGAAGAACCCTTTTTGGTTCCAGGATGAAGAACCCTTTTTTGGTTCCAGGATGAAGAACCCTTTTTGGTTCCAGGATGAAGAACCCTTTTTTGGTTCCAGGTTGAAGAACCCTTTTTTGGTTCCAGGTTGAAGAACCCTTTTTTGGTTCCAGGTTGAAGAACCCTTTTTGGTTCCAGGATGAAGAACCCTTTTTTGGTTCCAGGATGAAGAACCCTTTTTTTGCGTTCCATGGAAAACCCTTTCCACAGAGAGTTCTACATGGCACCCTAAAGGGTTCTACCTGGAAAACAAAAAGGGTCACCTATGGGGACAGCCAAAGAAACCTTTAAGTATCAATGTGCTTTCTCTCATTCTGATGGTTTTCTACTCAACCAAACTAGGACAGTGGCAGTGACAGTGGAGGAGTCCAACTTGTAGAACTTTTCAAAATATCATTATAGACGGTATTGTAAAATACTATAACGGTATGTGGATCCATACCGGTATACTTTAAAATAAGGAAATCCTTAAATCACTTCTTACAGCTGATCTAAGGACCGTTTTGGTCATGGGGTTCTTTCTTATTGGTTTAGCACAGGTCAGCTAGGGACAGTTGAACTGAGATCATTTGTTGAGAAAAATCTCTGGCACACCTTGGATGACCTAATAAATTAAGCATAGACGGAGAGAGAGGAGAGAGAGAGGGGGAAAGAGAGAGAGAGGGAAAGAGAGAGAGAGGGAAAGAGAGAGAGAGGGAAAGAGAGAGAGGGAAAGAGAGAGAGAGGGAAAGAGAGAGAGAGGGAAAGAGAGAGGGAGGGAAAGAGAGAGGAGAGAGAGAGAGAGAGAGAGAGAGGAGAGAGAGAGAGAGAGAGAGAGAGAGAGAGAGAGAGAGGAGAGAGAGAGAGAGAGAGAGAGAGAGAGAGAGAGAGAAAGAGAGAGAGAGAGGGAAAGAGAGAGAGAGAGAGAGAGAGAGAAAGAGAGAGAGAGGGAGAGAGAGAGAGGGAAAGAGAGAGGGAGGGAAAGAGAGAGGAGAGAGAGAGAGAGAGAAAGAGAGGAGAGAGAGACAGAGAGAGAGAGAGACAGAGAGAGAGAGAGAGAGAAAGAGGATGTAAAAGAGAGAGGGAGGGGCAGAGTGTGAGAGAGAGTGCCAGGTGTTCCTGGAGCTCGTAGGGAGACAGTCAGACAGGAGCTATCCATCACTCTGTGTGAGTGTGTGAGTGTCCTCTCGTCGCCAAAGAACTACTCTCAAGTCTCTCTTGGACTCTCAGTTATAAAACAAACGGAACAGACTCCAGACTTGTGTTTAGAAACCTCTGTCAGAGGAATCTATATGTATCCTGTAGTGTCTGTCTAGCTTGTCTGGAATCCTTAGTGACGTGTATGAGTGTGTGCAAATTTACGGTAGGGAGTTAGTAAGATTTATTGACGGAGTTTGGCTGGAAACACAACCACACAGACACACACACACACACACACACATTTCAGACACAAACATGCAGACACACACACCAGCCATTAGCACAACTGAGAATTTAGAGTTTTACTAATTTGAAGAGCAGATAGGCTGCCAGCTTTCCTGCCGGGCCTCTGATTGCTGGTATGTGTGCGTGTGCATGTGTGTGTGTGTGTGTGAATGTGTTGCAGTGTGTGTGTGTGTGTGTGAATGTGTGAATGTGTTGCAGTGTGTGTGCGTGTGCATGTGTGTGTGTGTGTCACTCATCTCTCCCCTTGCCACCCAGTGAAATATTACCAGTCATCCGTGCTTTTCACATCCCCATGTTACCCCCGGCAACTACCTCCAAGCAGCCGGTCTCCTTGACAACCCCACTCAGGCCGAGCGATAGAGAGAGGGCCGAGAGAAAAGCCACAGGCGTCAGTCTACTCAACCCCCTACCAGCCACCCTGCCCTAAATCTACCTACAAATAACAGAAAAGAAAACGGCTATTACCATCACCTCCAAAACTGCCGTGAGATACTGGAGAGGAATGGAGATGGGTTATCTGTGTTTCTACTGATCAACAAGGGGAGAGAGAGAGAGAGAAGTAAGAGAGAGAGAAGAGAGAGAGACAAGTGAGAGAGACAGAGAGACAAGTGAGAGAGAGAGAGAGAGAGAGAGAGAGAGAGAGAGAGAGAGAGAGAGAGAGAGAGACAAGACAAGTGAGAGAGAGAGAGACAAGTGAGAGAGAGAGACAGAGACAAGAGAGAGAGACTAGAGAGAGAGACAGAGAGAGAGATAGAGAGAGAGAGAGAGAGAGACAAGTGAGAGAGACGAGAGAGAGAGAGACAAGTGAGAGAGATGAGAGAGAGAGAGACAAGAGAGAGACAAGTGAGAGAGAGGGAGAGACAAGTGAGAGAGAGAGACAAGTGAGAGAGAGAGACAAGAGAGAGAGACAAGAGAGAGAGAGAGAGAGAGAGAGACAAGAGAGAGAGAGAGAGAGAGAGAGAGAGAGAGAGAGAGACAAGAGAGAGAGAGAGACGAGAGAGAGAGACAAGTGAGAGAGAGAGAGACAAGTGAGAGAGAGAGAGAGAGAGACAAGTGAGAGAGAGAGAGAGACAAGAGAGAGAGAGAGAGAGAGAGAGAGAGAGAGAGAGAGAGAGAGTGAGAGAGTGAGAGAGAGACAGAGAGAGAGAGAGAGAGAGACAGAGAGAGACAAGAGAGAGAGAGAGACAAGTGAGAGAGAGAGAGAGACAAGTGAGAGAGAGAGAGAGAGACAAGTGAGAGAGAGAGAGACAAGTGAGAGAGAGAGAGACAAGAGAGAGAGACACGTGAGAGAGAGAGAGAGAGAGAGACAAGTGAGAGAGAGAGAGAGAGACAAGTGAGAGAGAGAGAGAGAGAGACAAGTGAGAGAGAGAGACAAGAGAGAGAGAGAGAGAGACAAGAGAGAGAGAGAGACAAGTGAGAGAGAGAGAGAAAGACAAGTGAGAGAGAGAGACAAGTGAGAGAGAGAGTGAGAGAGCAAGTGAGAGAGAGAGACAAGTGAGAGAGACAGAGAGAGAGAGTGAGAGAGAGAGAGAGCGAGAGAGAGACAAGTGAGAGAGAGCGAGAGAGAGACAAGTGAGAGAGCGAGAGAGAGACAAGTGAGAGAGAGAGAGAGAGAGAGACAAGAGAGAGAGAGACGAGACACACGAGAGAGAGGGAGAGAGAGAGAAGATAGAGAGACAAGAGAGAGATGAGAGAGAGAGACGAGACAAGAGAGAGAGACACAATACACAAGAGAGAGAGAGAAGAGAGAGAGAGAAGTGAGAGAGAGAGATAGACAAGAGAGAAAGAGACAGACGAGAGAGACGGGAGAGAGACAGACGAGAGAGACGAGAGAGAGACAAGAGAGAGAGACGAGACAAGAGAGACACGAGACACAAGAGAGAGAGAGAGGGGGAGAGAGAGAGAACAGAGAGAGAAGTGAAAGAGAGAGACAAGTGAGAGAGAGAGACAAGAGAGAGACAGACGAGAGAGAGACAAGAGAGAGACAAGAGAGAGACAAGAGAGAGAGAAGAGACGAGACAAGAGACACGAGAGAGAAGAGAGAGAGAGACAAGAGAGAGAGAGACAAGCGAGAGACAAGTGAGAGAGAGAAGAGAGAGAGACAGACGAGACAAGAGAGAGACGAGACAAGAGAGAGACACGAGAGAGACGAGAGAGGGAGAGCCCCCCCAGAAAAACAGCCGTCAGTCTGCCCTCACCACTACTTACCAGTCTGCCCCCCAACCTACCAGTCATCCTGAATCTACCTACAAAAAGAAGACCTGACTAAATTGTCTCAATCTTTACATCTGTGGCTCCATAATGTTGTACAGTGAATTCTGAAAGAATTCAGACCTTGTTGACTTTTTCCACATTTTGTTTTGTCTTATTTTAAAATGGATTAAATAGCCCCCCACCATCAATCTACACACACTACCCCATTTTTAGGCATAAACCCCCCCGAAACATATAATTTACATAAGTATTCAGACCATTTACTCAGTACTTTGTTAAAGCACCTTCGACAGCGATTACAGCCTTGAGTCTTCTTGAGTATGACGCTACAAGCTTGGCACACCTGTATTTGGGGAGTTTCTCCCCTTCTTCTCAGCAGATCGTCTCAAGGTCTGTCAGGTTGGATGAGGAGCGTCACTGCACAGCTATTTTCAGGTCTCTCCAGAGATGTTAGATCGGGTTCAAGTCCGAGCTCTGGATGGGCCACTCAAGGACATTCAAGGACTTGTCCCGAAGCCACTCCTGCGATGTCTTGGCTGTGTGCTTAGGGTCGTTCTCCTGTTGGAAGGTGAACCTTCGCCCTAGTCTGATATCCTGAGCGCTCTGGAGCAGGTTTTCATCAAGGATCTCTCTGTACTTTGCTCCATTTATCTTTATCTCGAAACTTACTAGTCTCCCAGTCTCCTTGCCGCTGAAAAACATCTCCACAGCATGATGCTGTCACCACCATGCTTCACTGTAGGAATAGTGCCAGTTTTCCTCAAGACTCTGTCAGAGCTCTAGTTGTTGGTCACCTCCCTGAACAAGGCCCTTCTCCCCTGATTGCTCAGTTTGGCCGGGTGGCCAGCTCTAGGAAGAGTCTTGGTGGTTCCAAACTTCTTCCTCTGAAGAATGATGGAGGCCACTGTGTTCTTGGGGACCTTTAATGCTGCATGCAGCATTTTGGTACCCTTCCCCAGATCTGTGCCGCGACACAATCCTGTCTCAGAGCTCTACGGACAATTCCTTCAACCTCATGACTTTGTTTTTGCTCTGACATGCACTGTCAACTATGGGACCTTATATAGGCAGGTGTACCTTTCCAAATCATGTCCAATCAATTGAATTTACCACAGGTGGACTCCAATCAAGTTGTAGAAACATCTCAAGGATGATCAATGGAAACAGGATGCACCTGAGCTCAATTTCGAGTGTCATCACAAAGGGTCTGAATACTTATATAAATAAGGATTCATCTCCTCCGGCCTTCAGGTAATCTCTCCCTGTTTCAGGGATTCATCTCCTCCGGCCTTCAGGTAATCCCTCCCTGTGTCAGGGATTCATCTCCTCCGGCCTTCAGGTAATCTCTCCCTGTGTCAGGGATTCATCTCCTCCGGCCTTCAGGTAATCCCTCCCTGTGTCAGGGATTCATCTCCTCCGGCCTTCAGGTAATCTCTCCCTGTGTCAGGGATTCATCTCCTCCGGCCTTCAGGTAATCTCTCCCTGTGTCAGGGATTCATCTCCTCCGGCCTTCAGGTAATCTCTCCCTGTGTCAGGGATTCATCTCCTCCGGCCTTCAGGTAATCCCTCCCTGTGTCAGGGATTCATCTCCTCCGGCCTTCAGGTAATCTCTCCCTGTGTCAGGGATTCATCTCCTCCGGCCTTCAGGTAATCTCTCCCTGTGTCAGGGATTCATCTCCTCCGGCCTTCAGGTAATCCCTCCCTGTGTCAGGGATTCATCTCCTCCGGCCTTCAGGTAATCCCTCCCTGTGTCAGGGATTCATCTCCTCCGGCCTTCAGGTAATCCCTCCCTGTGTCAGGGATTCATCTCCTCCGGCCTTCAGGTAATCCCTCCCTGTGTCAGGGATTCATCTCCTCCGGCCTTCAGGTAATCCCTCCCTGTGTCAGGGATTCATCTCCTCCGGCCTTCAGGTAATCCCTCCCTGTGTCAGGGATTCATCTCCTCCGGCCTTCAGGTAATCCCTCCCTGTGTCAGGGATTCATCTCCTCCGGCCTTCAGGTAATCCCTCCCTGTGTCAGGGATTCATCTCCTCCGGCCTTCAGGTAATCCCTCCCTGTGTCAGGGATTCATCTCCTCCGGCCTTCAGGTAATCCCTCCCTGTGTCAGGGATTCATCTCCTCCGGCCTTCAGGTAATCCTCTCCCTGTGTCAGGGATTCATCTCCTCCGGCCTTCAGGTAATCCCTCCCTGTGTCAGGGATTCATCTCCTCCGGCCTTCAGGTAATCCCTCCCTGTGTCAGGGATTCATCTCCTCCGGCCTTCAGGTAATCCCTCCCTGTGTCAGGGATTCATCTCCTCCGGCCTTCAGGTAATCCCTCCCTGTGTCAGGGATTCATCTCCTCCGGCCTTCAGGTAATCCCTCCCTGTGTCAGGGATTCATCTCCTCCGGCCTTCAGGTAATCCCCTCCCTGTGTCAGGGATTCATCTCCTCCGGCCTTCAGGTAATCCCTCCCTGTGTCAGGGATTCATCTCCTCCGGCCTTCAGGTAATCCCTCCCTGTGTCAGGGATTCATCTCCTCCGGCCTTCAGGTAATCCCTCCCTGTGTCAGGGATTCATCTCCTCCGGCCTTCAGGTAATCCCTCCCTGTGTCAGGGATTCATCTCCTCCGGCCTTCAGGTAATCTCTCCCTGTGTCAGGGATTCATCTCCTCCGGCCTTCAGGTAATCCCTCCCTGTGTCAGGGATTCATCTCCTCCGGCCTTCAGGTAATCCCTCCCTGTGTCAGGGATTCATCTCCTCCGGCCTTCAGGTAATCCCTCCCTGTGTCAGGGATTCATCTCCTCCGGCCTTCAGGTAATCCCTCCCTGTGTCAGGGATTCATCTCCTCCGGCCTTCAGGTAATCCCTCCCTGTGTCATCCCTCCCTGTGGGATTCATCTCCTCCGGCCTTCAGGTAATCCCTCCCTGTGTCAGGGATTCATCTGTGTCAGGGATTCATCTCCTCCGGCCTTCAGGTAATCCCTCCCTGTGTCAGGGATTCATCTCCTCCGGCCTTCAGGTAATCCCTCCCTGTGTCAGGGATTCATCTCCTCCGGCCTTCAGGTAATCCCTCCCTGTGTCAGGGATTCATCTCCTCCGGCCTTCAGGTAATCCCTCCCTGTGTCAGGGATTCATCTCCTCCGGCCTTCAGGTAATCCCTCCCTGTGTCAGGGATTCATCTCCTCCGGCCTTCAGGTAATCCCTCCCTGTGTCAGGGATTCATCTCCTCCGGCCTTCAGGTAATCCCTCCCTGTGTCAGGGATTCATCTTGATTTGTAACTGCTTCTCTACTTGTGGGAAATCTCGGAAGAGGTCAAAATGTAATTAACCTGGTTAAACCCCTAGATTACAATCCCACCAACCTGGAGGGACTGTGGGGAATAAGATGTCACATATGCAGGGACACACACACACACTGTGTTCCCCTCTGTCTGTCTGCCTGGTTAACTCTGTTCACCTCTGTCTGTCTGCCTGGTTAACTCTGTTCCCCTCTTGTCTGTCTGCCTGGTTAACTCTGTTCCCCTCTTGTCTGTCTGCCTGGTTAACTCTGTTCCCCTCTTGTCTGTCTGCCTGGTTAACTCTGTTCCCCTCTTGTCTGTCTGCCTGGTTAACTCTGTTCCCCTCTTTTCTGCCTGGTTAACTCTGTTCCCCTCTGTCTGTGTGGTTAACTCTGTTCCCCTCTTGTCGGTCTGCCTGGTTAACTCTGTTCCCCTCTTGTCTGCCTGGTTAACTCTGTTCCCCTCTGTCTGTCTGGTTAACTCTGTTCCCCTCTGTCTGCCTGGTTAACTCTGTTCCCCTCTGTCTGCCTGGTTAACTCTGTTCCCCTCTGTCTGCCTGGTTAACTCTGTTCCCCTCTGTCTGCCTGGTTAACTCTGTTCCCCTCTGTCTGCCTGGTTAACTCTGTTCCCCTCTGTCTGCCTGGTTAACTCTGTTCCCCTCTGTCTGTGTAGTTAACTCTGTTAAATAACAGTAAATATTACACTCACAGAAGTTCCAAAAGAATAAAGACATTACAAATGTTATATTATGTATATATACAGTGTTGTAATGGTGTGCAAATAGTTAAAGTACAAAATGGAAAATAAATAAATATAAATATGGGTTGTATTTATAATGGTGTTTGTTCTTCACTGGTTGCCCTTTTCTTGTGACAACAAGGTCACACATCTTGCTGCTGTGATGGCACACTGCGGTATTTCACCCAGTAGATATGGGAGTTTATTAAAATTGGATTTGTTTTGGAATTCTTTGTGGGTCTGTGTAATCTGAGGGAAATCTCTCTCTCACACTTGAGTCGGAGTAAAAACAGGATGCTTATCTAGGCGTTAGCTTGGCGACACACGCACACTTTATGAACAATAGGAGGCTTGTGAAGCCTCTCACTGATATTAGTGCACACCTGTCCGTGTTAGAGGTCGTCTGTCCGTGTTAGAGGTCTAGAGGTCGTCTGTCCATGTTAGAGGTCTAGAGGTCGTCTGTCCGTGTTAGAGCTGTCCGTGTTAGAGGTCTAGAGGTCGTCTGTCCGTGTTAGAGGTCTAGAGGTCGTCTGTCCGTGTTAGAGGTCTGTCCGTGTTAGAGGTCGTCTGTCCGTGTTAGAGGTCTAGAGGTCGTCTGTCTGTGTTAGAGGTCTAGAGGTCGTCTGTCCGTGTTAGAGGTCGTCTGTCCATGTTAGAGGTCTAGAGGTCGTCTGTCAGTGTTAGAGGTCGTCTGTCTGTGTTAGAGGTCGTCTGTCCGTGTTAGAGGTCTAGAGGTCGTATGTCTGTGTTAGAGGTCTAGAGGTCGTCTGTCCGTGTTAGAGGTCGTCTGTCTGTGTTAGAGATCTAGAGGTCGTCTGTCCGTGTTAAGAGGTCGTCTGTCCATGTTAGAGGTCGTCTGTCCATGTTAGTGGTTGCGAGGTGTCAGACTCAGGGCAGTGATTTAATACATAGAGTACAATGTTAAATTCAAACAAAAGAAGTTCACTGATTAGATTTTTTGGTTTATTTGGATTAGTCCCAAATGGCACTCTAATCCTGGGCAAAAGTAGTGCACTACAAAGGAGATAGCATCCCAAATGTCATCCTGATCTTTGTCTACAGTTATGCAATTTCCATCCACTTCTTCGCCAAGAAGGTTGAGAACTCCTTTCATGAGAAAACAGAGAGAGAAAGAGAGAGAGCGAGAGAGACAGAGAGAAAGAGAGAGCGAGAGAGACAGAGAGAAAGAGAGAGAGCGAGACAGACAGAGAGAGAGAGAGACAGACAGAGAGAGAGAGAGAGAGAGCGAGAGAGACAGAGAGAAAGAGAGAGAGCGAGACAGACAGAGAGAGAGAGAGACAGACAGAGAGAGAGAGACAGAGAGAGAGAGAGAGAGAGAGAGAGAGAGAGAGTGAGAGTGAGTGTGTGAGGGAAAGAGATTGTTCTAGATTAACTTTGAAAGGGAAAATGTGCACTACTCCACCCAGTTCAACTATATTGTAATATGTTACCTAGCTAACATACACAAACACTAAGATACATACAATTGAAGTCAGAAGTTTACATACACCTTGGCCAAATACATTTAAACTCAAGTTTTTCACAATTCCTGACATTTAATCCCTGTTTTAGGATCACCACTTTATTTTAAGAATGTGAAATGTCAGAATAATAGTAGAGAGAATGATTTATTTCAGCTTTTATTTAATTCATCACATTCCCAGTGGGTCAGAAGTTTACATACACTCAATTAGTATTTGGTAGCATTGCCTTTCAATTGTTTAACTTGGGTCAAACGTTTTGGGTAGCCTTCCACAAGCTTCCCACAATAAGTTGGGTGAATTTTGGCCCATTCCTCCTGACAGAGCTGGTGTAACTGAGTCAGGTTTGTGGGCCTCCTTGCTCATGCACGCTTTTTCAGTTCTGCCCACACATTTTCTATAGGGTTGAGGTCAGGGCTTTGTGAAGGTCACTCCAATACCTTGACTTTGTTGTCCTTAAGCCATTTTGCCACAACTTTGGAAGGACGCTTGGGGTCATTGTCCATTTGGAAGACCCATTTGCGACCAAGCTTTAACTTCCTGACTGATGTCTTGAGCTGTTGCTTCAATATATCCACGTAATTTTCCTACCTCATGATGCCATCTATTTTGTGAAGTGCACCAGTCCCTCCTGCAGCAAAGCACCCCCACAACATGATGCTGCCACCCCCGTGCTTCACGGTTGGGATGGTGTTATTCGGGTTGCAAGCGTCCCCCTTTTTCCTCCAAACATAACGATGGTCATTATGGCCAAACAGTCCTATTTTTGTTTCAAAAGACCAGAGGAAATTTCTCCACAAAGTACGATCTTTGTCCCCATGTTCAGTTGCAAACCATAGTCTGGCTTTTTTATGGCGGTTTTTGAGCAGTGGCTTCTTCCTTGCTGAGCGGTCTTTCAGGTTATGTCGATATAGGACTCGTTTTAATGTGGATATAGATACTTTTGTTCCTGTGTCCTCCAGCATCGTCACAAGGTCCTTCGCTGTTGTTCTGGGATTGATTTGCACTTTTCGCACCAAAGTATGTTCATCTCTAGGAGACAGAACGTGTCTCCTTCCTGAGCGGTATGTCGACTGCATGGTCCCATGGTGTTTATACTTGTGTACTATTGTTTGTACAGATGAACGTGGTACCTTCAGGCGATTGGAAATTGCTCCCAAGGATGAACCAGACTTGTGGAGGTCTACAATTTTATTTTTTAGGTCTTGGCAGATTTATTTTCCCATGATGTCAAGGAAAGAGGCACGGAGTTTGAAGGTAGGCCTTGAAATACATCCACAGGTACACCTCCAATTGACTCAAATTATGTCAATTAGCCTATCAGAAGCTTCTAAAGCCATGACATCATTTTCGGTAATTTCCCAAGCTGTTTAAAGGCACAGCCAACATAGTGTATGTAAACCTCTGACCCACTGGAATTGTGACACAGTGAATTATAAGTGAAATAATCTGTCTGTAAACAATTGTTGGACAAATTACTTGTGTCATACACAAAGTAGATGTCCTAACAGACTTGCCAAAAGTATAGTTTGTTAACAAGAAATTTGTGGAGTGGTTGAAAAACAAGTTTTAATGACTCCAACCTAAGTGTATGGTGTATTTAAACTTCCGACTTCAACTGTAAATAGGACAGGTCTCAGGGAAACTAGATAGACACATCTGTAGAAACACAAACATTCCAATTCCAAGATTCCAACACTCTTAAACCACCATCTCACCCACCGACACAATTAACATTCCCCACTACCATTCCGCACTACCATTTAGCACTACCATTCAGCACTACCATTCCCCACTACCATTCTGCACTACCATTCAGCACTACCATTCCCCACTACCATTCTGCACTACCATTCAGCACTACCATTCCCCACTACCATTCCGCACTACCATTCCCCACTACCATTCCCCATTACCATTCCGCACTACCATTCCCCACTACCATTCCCCACTACCATTCTGCACTACCATTCCCCACTACCATTCCCCACTACCATTCCCCACTACCATTTGTGTTGCCAAGCTAACGCCTAGATAGGCATCCTGTTTTTACTCCGACTCAAGTGCTGCAGAGAGAGAGAGAGAGAGAGAGAGAGAGAGAGAGAGAGAGAGAGAATGACCATATTAGAGACACATATTTCCCTAAGATTACACAGACCCAGAAAGAAATCCAAAACAAATCACATTTTAATAAACTCCCATATCTACTGGGTGAAATACCACAGTGTGCCATTACAGCAGCAAGATTTGTACCCTGTTGCCATGAGAAAAGGGCAACCAGTGAAGAACAAACACCATTGTAAATACAACCATATTTATGTTTATTTATTTTCCATTTTGTACTTTAACCATTTGTACATCATTACAACACTGTATATATATATAATATGACATTTGTAATGTCTTTATTCTTTTGGAACTTCTGTGAGTGTAATATTTACTGTTATGTTATGTTATGTTTATTTCGCTTTTGTTTATATCTAGTTCGAGAGAGAGAGAGAGAGAGATCTGCAGAACACAGATTCACAATTTAATCGTTAAAAAGCATTTTTTGGTTTTTCATTATTTCCTCTCTTATTTCTAAACCACACAGACAGAGTGGAACAGAGTTAACCACACAGACAGAGGGGAACAGAGTTAACCAGACAGACAGAGGGGAACAGAGTTAACCAGGCAGACAAGAGGGGAACAGAGTTAACCACACAGACAGACAGAGGGGAACAGAGTTAACCACACAGACAGACAGAGGGGAACAGAGTTAACCAGACAGACAGACAGAGGGGAACAGAGTTAACCACACAGACAGACAGAGGTGAACAGGGAGTACAGGAGAGGGCTCAGAACGCACCCTTGTGGGGCCCCAGTGTTGAGGATCAGCGGGGAGGAGATGTTGTTGCCTACCCTCACCACCTGGGGGCGGCCCGTCAGGAAGTCCAGTACCCAGTTGCACAGGGCGGGGTCGAGACCCAGGGTCTCGAGCTTGATGACGAGCTTGGAGGGTACTATGGTGTTGAATGCCGAGCTGTAGTCGATGAACAGCATTCTCACATAGGTATTCCTCTTGTCCAGATGGGTTAGGGCAGTGTGCAGTGTGGTTGAGATTGCATCGTCTGTGGACCTATTTGGGCGGTAAGCAAATTGGAGTGGGTCAAGGGTGTCAGGTAGGGTGGAGGTGATATGGTCCTTGACTAGTCTCTCAAAGCACTTCATGATGACGGATGTGAGTGCTACGGGGCGGTAGTCGTTTAGCTCAGTTACCTTAGCTTTCTTGGGAACAGGAACAATGGTGGCCCTCTTGAAGCATGTGGGAACAGCAGACTGGTATAGGGATTGATTGAATATGTCCGTAAACACACCGGCCAGCTGGTCTGCGCATGCTCTGAGGGCGCGGCTGGGGATGCCGTCTGGGCCTGCAGCCTTGCGAGGGTTAACACGTTTAAATGTCTTACTCACTTCGGCTGCAGTGAAGGAGAGACCGCATGTTTCCGTTGCAGGCCGTGTCAGTGGCACTGTATTGTCCTCAAAGCGGGCAAAAAGTTATTTAGTCTGCCTGGGAGCAAGACATCCTGGTCCGTGACTGGGCTGGGTTTCTTCCTGTAGTCCGTGATTGACTGTAGACCCTGCCACATACCTCTTGTGTCTGAGCCGTTGAATTGAGATTCTACTTTGTCTCTGTACTGGCGCTTAGCTTGTTTGATAGCCTTGCGGAGGGAATAGCTGCACTGTTTGTATTCAGTCATGTTACCAGACACCTTGCCCTGATTAAAAGCAGTGGTTCGTGCCTTCAGTTTCACACGAATGCTGCCATCAATCCACGGTTTCTGGTTAGGGAATGTTTTAATCGTTGCTATGGGAACGACATCTTCAACGCACGTTCTAATGAACTCGCACACCGTATCAGCGTATTCGTCAATGTTGTTGTCTGACGCAATACGAAACATCTCCCAGTCCACGTGATGGAAGCAGTCTTGGAGTGTGGAGTCAGCTTGGTCGGACCAGCGTTGGACAGACCTCAGCGTGGGAGCTTCTTGTTTTAGTTTCTGTCTGTAGGCAGGGATCAACAAAATGGAGTCGTGGTCAGCTTTTCCGAAAGGGGGCGGGGCAGGGCCTTATATGCGTCGCGGAAGTTAGAGTAACAATGATCCAGGGTCTTTCCACCCCTGGTTGCGCAATCGATATGCTGATAAAATTTAGGGAGTCTTGTTTTCAGATTAGCCTTGTTAAAATCCCCAGCTACAATGAATGCAGCCTCCGGATAAATCGTTTCCAGTTTGCAGAGAGTTAAATAAAGTTCGTTCAGAGCCATCGATGTGTCTGCTTGGGGGGGGATATATACGGCTGTGATTATAATCGAAGAGAATTCTCTTGGTAGATAATGCGGTCTACATTTGATTGTGAGGAATTCTAAATCAGGTGAACAGAAGGATTTGAGTTCCTGTATGTTTCTTTCATCACACCATGTCACGTTGGCCATAAGGCATACGCCCCCGCCCGTCTTCTTACCAGAAAGATGTTTGTTTCTGTCGGCGCGATGCGTGGAGAAACCCGCTGGCTGCACCGCTTCGGATTGCGTCTCTCCAGTTAGCCATGTTTCCGTGAAGCAGAGAACGTTACAGTCTCTGATGTCCCTCTGGAATGCTACCCTTGCTCGGATTTCATCAACCTTGTTGTCAAGAGACTGGACATTGGCAAGAAGAATGCTAGGGAGTGGTGCACGATGTGCCCGTCTCCGGAGTCTGACCAGAAGACCGCTTCGTTTCCCTCTTTTTCTGAGTCGTTTTCTTTTTTGGTCGCTGCATGTGATCCACTCCGTTACACTGGTTGTAAGGCAGAACACAGGATCCGCATCGCGAAAAACATATTCTTGGTCGTACTGATGGTGAGTTGACGCTGATCTTATATTCAGTAGTTCTTCTCGGCTGTATGTAAAGAAACCTAAGATGACCTGGGGTACTAGTGTAAGAAATAACACGTAAAAAAACAAAAAACTGCATAGTTTCCTAGGAACGCGAAGCGAGGCGGCCATCTCTGTCGGCGCCGGAAGTACACAAAACGAAAGAGCTGCTTCCTGTGCTTGGCCCTCCTATGTTGAACATAATAAACGGCTCTCTATCCACCGGATGTGTACCAAACTCACTAAAAGTGGCAGTAATAAAGCCTCTCTTGAAAAAGCCAAACCTTGACCCAGAAAATATAAAAAACTATCGGCCTATATCGAATATTCCATTCTTCTCAAAAATTTTAGAAAAGGCTGTAGCGCAGCAACTCACTGCCTTCCTGAAGACAAACAATGTATACGAAATGCTTCAGTCTGGTTTTAGACCCCATCATAGCACTGAGACAGCACTTGTGAAGGTGGTAAATGACATTTTAATGGCATCGGACCGAGGCTCTGCATCTGTCCTCGTGCTCCTAGACCTTAGTGCTGCTTTTGATACCATCGATCACCACATTCTTTTGGAGAGATTGGAAACCCAAATTGGTCTACACAGACAAGTTCTGGCCTGGTTTAGATCTTATCTGTCGGAAAGATATCAGTTTGTCTCTGTGTATGGTTTGTCCTCTAACAAATCAACTGTAAATTTCGGTGTTCCTCAAGGTTCCGTTTTAGGACCACTATTGTTTTCACTATATATTTTACCTCTTGGGGATGTTATTCGAAAACATAATGTTAACTTTCACTGCTATGCGGATGACACACAGCTGTACATTTCAATGAAACATGGTGAAGCACCAAAATTGCCCTTGCTAGAAGCATGTGTTTCAGACATAAGGAAGTGGATGGCTGCAAACATTCTACTTTTAAACTCAAACAAAACACAGAAGCTTGTTCTAGGTCCCAAGAAACAAAGAGATCTTCTGTTGAATCTGACAATTAATCTTAATGGTTGTACAGTCGTCTCAAATAAAACTGTGAAGGACCTCGGCGTTACTCTGGACCCTGATCTCTCTTTTGAAGAACATATCAAGACCATTTCAAGGACAGCTTTTTTCCATCTACGTAACATTGCAAAAATCAGAAACTTTCTGTCCAAAAATGATGCAAAAAAATTAATCCATGCTTTTGTCACTTCTAGGTTAGACTACTGCAATGCTCTACTTTCCGGCTACCCGGATAAAGCACTAAATAAACGTCAGTTAGTGCTAAATACGGCTGCTAGAATCCTGACTAGAACCAAAAAATTTGATCATATTACTCCAGTGCTAGCCTCCCTACACTGGCTTCCTGTCAAAGCAAGGGCTGATTTCAAGGTTTTACTGCTAACCTACAAAGCATTACATGGGCTTGCTCCTACCTATCTCTCTGATTTGGTCCTGCCGTACATACCTACACGTACGCTACGGTCACAAGACGCAGGCCTCCTAATTGTCCCTAGAATTTCTAAGCAAACAGCTGGAGGCAGGGCTTTCTCCTATAGAGCTCCATTTCTATGGAACGGTGTGCCTACCCATGTCAGAGACGCAAACTCGGTCTCAACCTTTAAGTCCTTACTGAAGACTCATCTCTTCAGTGGGTCATATGATTGAGTGTAGTCTGGCCCAGGAGTGGGAAGGTGAACGGAAAGTCTCTGGAGCAAGGAACCACCCTTGCTGTCTCTGCCTGGCCGGTTCCCCTCTTTCCACTGGGATTCTCTGCCTCTAACCCTATTACAGGGGCTGAGTCACTGGCTTACTGGGGCTCTCTCATGCCGTCCCTGGAAGGGGTGCGTCACCTGAGTGGGTTGATTCACTGATGTGGTCATCCTGTCTGGGTTGGCGCCCCCCCTTGGGTTGTGCCATGGCGGAGATCTTTGTGGGCTATACTCAGCCTTGTCTCAGGATGGTAAGTTGGTGGTTGAAGATATCCCTCTAGTGGGCCATAGTGTCTCCTGACCCCTCCTGTCTCAGCCTCCAGTATTTATGCTGCAGTAGTTTGTGTCGGGGGGCTAGGGTCAGTTTGTTATATCTGGAGTACTTCTCCTGTCCTATTCGGTGTCCTGTGTGAATCTAAGTGTGCGTTCTCTAATTCTCTCCTTCTCTCTTTCTTTCTCTCTCTCGGAGGACCTGAGCCCTAGGACCATGCCCCAGGACTACCTGACATGATGACTCCTTGCTGTCCCCAGTCCACCTGACCATGCTGCTGCTCCAGTTTCAACTGTTCTGCCTTATTATTATTCGACCATGCTGGTCATTTATGAACATTTGAACATCTTGGCCATGTTCTGTTATAATCTCCACCCGGCACAGCCAGAAGAGGACTGGCCACCCCACATAGCCGGGTTCCTCTCTAGGTTTCTTCCTAGGTTTTGGCCTTTCTAGGGAGTTTTTCCTAGCCACCGTGCTTCTACACCTGCATTGCTTGCTGTTTGGGGTTTTAGGCTGGGTTTCTGTACAGCACTTTGAGATATCAGCTGATGTACGAAGGGCTATATAAATAAATTTGATATGATTTGACAGAGGGGAACAGAGTTAACCACACAAACAGAGGGGAACAGAGTTAACCAGACAGACAGAGGGGAACAGAGTTACCACACAGACAGAGGGGAACAGAGTTAACCAGACAGACAGAGGGGAACAGAGTTAACCACACAGACAGACAGACAGAGGGGAACAGAGTTAACCACACAGACAGACAGACAGAGGGGAACAGAGTTAACCACACAGACAGACAGACAGAGGGGAACAGAGTTAACCACACAGACAGACAGAGGGGAACACCATGGCATTCCGCACTACCATTCCCCACTACCATTCAGCACTACCATTCAGCACTACCATTCCCCACTACCATTCCCCACTACCATTCAGCACTACCATTCAGCACTACCATTCAGCACTACCATTCCCCACTACCATTCAGACACTACCATTCCCCACTACCATTCAGCACTACCATTCCCCACTACCATTCAGCACTACCATTCAGCACTACCATTCAGCACTACCATTCAGCACTACCATTCAGCACTACCATTCAGCACTACCATTCAGCACTACCATTCAGCACTACCATTCAGCACTACCATTCCCCACTACCATTCAGCACTACCATTCCCCACTACCATTCAGCACTACCATTCCCCACTACCATTCCGCACTACCATTCCCCACTACCATTCCGCACTACCATTCCCCACTACCATTCCCCACTACCATTCCCCACTACCATTCAGCACTACCATTCAGCACTACCATTCCCCACTACCATTCAGCACTACCATTCCAGCACTACCATTCAGCACTACCATTCCCCACTACCATTCCAGCACTACCATTCCCCACTACCATCCCGCACTACCATTCTCCACTACCATCCAGCACTACCATCCAGCACTACCATCCAGCACTACCATTCCCCACTACCATTCCGCACTACCATTCCCCACTACCATTCCCCACTACCATTCAGCACTACCATTCCCCACTACCATTCAGCACTTACCATTCAGCACTACCATTCACTAACATTAGATACTGTATCTATTCCGCACTAACATTAGATACTGTATCTATTCCGCACTAACATTAGATACTGTATCTATTCCGCACTAACATTAGATACTGTATCTATTCCAGACTAACATTAGATACTGTATCTATTCCAGACTAACATTAGATGCTGTATCTATTCCAGACTAACATTAGACGCTGTATCTATTCCAGACTAACATTAGAAGCTGTATCTATTCCAGACTAACATTAGACGCTGTATCTATTCCAGACTAACATTAGAAACTGTATCTATTCCAGACTAACATTAGATACTGTATCTATTCCAGACTAACATTAGACGCTGTATCTATCCCAGACTAACATTAGACGCTGTATCTATTCCAGACTAACATTAGAAGCTGTATCTATTCCAGACTAACATTAGATACTGTATCTATTCCAGACTAACATTAGACGCTGTATCTATTCCAGACTAACATTAGACGCTGTATCTATTCCAGACTAACATTAGACGCTGTATCTATTCCAGACTAACATTAGACGCTGTATCTATTCCAGACTAACATTAGACGCTGTATCTATTCCAGACTAACATTAGACGCTGTATCTATTCCAGACTAACATTAGACGCTGTATCTATTCCAGACTAACATTAGACGCTGTATCTATTCCAGACTAACATTAGAAGCTGTATCTATTCCAGACTAACATTAGATGCTGTATCTATTCCAGACTAACATTAGATGCTGTATCTATCCCAGACTAACATTAGACGCTGTATCTATTCCAGACTAACATTAGAAGCTGTATCTATTCCAGACTAACATTAGACGCTGTATCTATTCCAGACTAACATTAGACGCTGTATCTATTCCAGACTAACATTAGACGCTGTATCTATTCCAGACTAACATTAGACGCTGTATCTATTCCAGACTAACATTAGACGCTGTATCTATTCCAGACTAACATTAGATACTGCATGCATTCCAGAACCCAAATCCCAACACCCTGTACAATACTGTAACATACGGACAGACATTAGACACTATCAAAATTCACTCAGCCTATGACTGTATTTACACTACTGCTAAAATACACCAATATGACTCCCTGCTACAATAAATGTGAAATAAAATGTAGAAAGTTAACTGTCTATCTATGAGGCTTAGACAGGTAACAATCTAGTATTTAAGTTGACTCAGCCTTCACACGGTGTACTTTTGTTTAGGCACATGTCTTCTAATACAGTTTTAATTTCCCCCCTAACTATTTATCTCAAATCAAAATCACATTTTATTGGTCACATACACATGGTTAGCAGATGTTATTGGTTACATGGTTAGCAGATGTTATTGGTCCCATTCACATGGTTAGCAGATGTTATTGGTTACATGGTTAGCAGATGTTATTGGTTACATGGTTAGCAGATGTTATTGGTCATTACACATGGTTAGCAGATGTTATTGGTTACATGGTTAGCAGATGTTATTGGTCCCATTCACATGGTTAGCAGATGTTATTGGTTACATGGTTAGCAGATGTTATTGGTTACATGGTTAGCAGATGTTATTGGTTACATGGTTAGCAGATGTTATTGTGAGTGTAGCGAAATGCTTGTGCTTCTAGATCCGACAGTGCAGCAGTATCTAACAGGTCATATCTAACAATTCCACAGCTAAACCTAATACACACAATCTAGTAAAGGAATGGGATAAGTATATATGAGTATAAAATATATGGATATATCTACGTGGGTAAATATTTTCATAATATAGATTCCCTCCCTCAGTGATATACCGCCTGGATACTTTACTTAAGAGCAGTAGAACTGGAGAACACACACACACACACACACACACACACACACACACACACACATACATATACACATACACATATACACACATACACACACACACACTGGGGTTTGGCGCCACTACGATGACATCATGTTGTGTTCGTGTGGTCCTAAACAGCTAAGTAATTTATCGGTTCTGTCAACTCTCCCATACTCAACACTGTACTTATCCTTACACACACACACACACACACACACACACACACACACACACACACACACACACACACGGCCCTTAAACTTCCATGCTTCCGCACTCCTAGACTTTTCCGGTAACTACAAAATTAGTGTCTACAAGATCTACTTGTGTTTGGTTCATATGCTGTATTTCATGGTGTTTGGGTTAACATAAGTTGCACAGTTAATGGCTGGGTTTTCTCAAAAGGATGTACATTATGGATTTCTCTATGGCTCTGAGTCCCAAATGGCACCCTTTCCCTATGTAGTGCACTTCTTTTGACCAGAGTCCTATGAGCTCTGGTTAAAAGTAGTGCACTACATAGGGAATAGGCTACCATTTGGGATGAAGCCATGGTCTCAACTTGAAAATAGCTCACCAGAGTGATTTACCACCACAACACCCTAATGAGTATAATCAAGAAGGAGGAGGGAGAGAGGGGGACAGAGGAGGGAAAGAGAGGGCAGAGAGGAGGGAGAAAGGAGGTAGAGAGGGGGGACAGAGGAGGGAAAGAAGGAGAAGAGAGGAGGTAGAGAGGGGGGACAGAGGAGGGAAAGAGAGGGCAGAGAGGAGGTAGAGAGTGGGGAAAGAGGAGGGAAAGAGGGGGCAGAGAGGATGAAGAGAGGAGGGAAAGAGGGGACAGAGAGGAGAGGGGGGAACAGAGGAGGGAAAGAGAGGAGGGAGAGAGGGGGCAGAAACGATGAAGGGAGGAGGGAAAGAGGGGGAAGAGAGGAGGAGAGGAAGAGAGGAAGAGAAGGGAGAGAGGATGAAGAGAGGAGAGGAAGAGGGGGCAAAGAGGGGGAGGAGCGGGGCGAGAGAGGACAGAGAGGAGGGGATGAGAGGGCAGAGAGAAGGGAGCGAGGAGGGGAGAGGCGAGGAAGAGGAGGGAGAGAGGAGGGGAGAGAGGAGGAGAGAGGAGTTGAGGGAGAGAGGAGAGGAAGATGAGGGGAGGGGAGAGGAGGGGAAGAGGAGGGGAAGATGAGGGAGAGAGGAGGGGAAGATGAGGGGGAGATGAGGGAGAGAATAGGGAGCATTGAACATAGCAGAGAAAAGAGCATAAATATTTAAAGAGTTCTGAAGAGTGTTTCTGTTTTAAGTTCTACGGTGTGTATTTGTGCATGTACGTCACTGCATAAAGGTGTATCTAGTCTGTGTGTGTGTGTGTGTGTGTGTGTGTGTGTGTGTGTGTGTGTTCCTACCTTCAGTCTCCTCTGCAGTCTCAGGTGAGGGTGTGTCCTGCCCCCAGCAGTCAGTCTCCCCTCTCCCTGCAGTAAATATTATGTTTAATTATTATTATGTACTTCTGGCTACTAACTTATATTAATACTGATAACAAATAACAATCGGTGGTAGAGACATACACACAATGGTACAGAAGTATTATTGAAGTTACGAAAGGGACTCTGGTTCAAATACCTCTGGACCAGCTGAACCCTTCCCCCGCCCCAAGGCATGTTCAGCAGCACGCAACAGTGTTGTTGTTACGTTCAGATAGAAATACGCTAAGCAGAACAAAAAAATACTTCTCTGACATGTAGAACAGAAGTCCGTCCCAGCTCCACCCACTAGAAAGACAGAGAGGCCTCTCCTACCTGCAGTACTGACGTGGACCACTAGTAGGCGTCGTAGAGACACCAAGTCAGTGTCCTTTAATCCCGCCTCCAACTGCCTCACCACACCACGCCCTGGCTGGCTCGTCACCACGGTTACCTGGAAGTCAATGGGAGATCAATGAGTCAATACATCAATCAAACCACTTAGTGTGCAAAACATTATGAACACCTGCTCTTTCCATGACAGACTGACCAGGTGAATCCAGGTGAAAGCTATGAATCCTTATTGATGTCACTTGTTAAATCCACTTCAATCAGTGTAGATGAAGGGGAGGAGACGGGTTAAAGAAGGATTTTTAAGCCTTCAGATACATGTATTGTGTATGTGTGCCATTCAGAGGGAAAATGGGAAAGACAAAGAGAACGAAGTGCGTTTGAACAGGATATGGCAGTAGGTGCCAGGCGCACCAGCTGGTGTTAAGAACTGCAACACTGCTGGGTTTTTCAAGCTCAACAGTTTCCTGTGTGTATCAAGAAAGGTCCACCACCCCAAAGGACATCCAGCCAGCTTGATACAACTGTGGGAAGCATTGGAGTCCACATGGTCCAGTATTCCTGTGGAACGCTTTCCACACCTTGTAGAGTCCACATGGTCCAGTATTCCTGTGGAACGCTTTCCATACCTTGTAGAGTCCACATGGTCCAGTATTCCTGTGGAACGCTTTCCACACCTTGTAGAGTCCACATGGTCCAGTATTCCTGTGGAACGCTTTCCACACCTTGTAGAGTCCACATGGTCCAGTATCCCTGTGGAACGCTTTCCACACCTTGTAGAGTCCACATGGTCCAGTATCCCTGTGGAACGCTTTCCATACCTTGTAGAGTCCACATGGTCCAGTATTCCTGTGGAACGCTTTCCACACCTTGTAGAGTCCACATGGTCCAGTATTCCTGTGGAACGCTTTCCACACCTTGTAGAGTCCATGTCCCAACGACTTGAGGCTGTTCTCAGGGCAAAAGGGGAGGGGGGTACAACGCAATAAAGATGTTCTTAATGTTTTGTCCACTCTGTGTCAGTCACCCATTCAATGAGTCAAGACTACAAGTCTGTTGATGGAGAGAGTGTGTCTGTCTGACTGACTACAAGTCGGTTGATGGAGAGAGTGTGTCTGTCTAATCTACAACCTTTCTACAATACACCTGGAGATCCCCCAGACAGAGCAATGTGTCCTTGGGACATTCTGAAAATATTCAGACCCATTGACTTTTTCCACATTTTGTTTACGTTATTGCTTTATTCTAAAATGGATTAAATAGTTTTTTCCCTCATCAATCCACACAATACCCCATAATGCCATCACAATACACCATAATGACATCACAATACCCCATAATGACATCACAATACCCCATAATGACATCACAATAACCCATAATGACATCACAATAATCCATAATGACATCACAATACCCCATAATGACAAAGCAAAAAACAGGTTCAGAATTTTAGCAAGTTAATCAATTTAAAAAAATAAATATCACATTTACATAAGTATTCAGACCCTTTAGTCATTTGTTGAAGCACCTTTGGCAGCGATTACAGCCTTGAGTCTTCTTGGCTATAACGCTACAAGCTTGGCACACCTGTATTTGGGGAGTTTCTCCCATTCTTCTCAGCAGATCCTCTCAAGCTCTGTCAGGTTGGATGGGGAGCGGCGCTGCACAGCTATTTTCAGGTCTCTCCAGAGATGTTCGATCGGGCTCAAGTCCGGGCTCTGGCTGGGCCACTCAAGGACATTCAGAGACTTGTCCCAAATTCACTCCTGCGTTGTCTTGGCTGTGTGCTTAGGGTTGTTGTCCTTGGTTTCATCAGACCAGAGAATCTTGTTTCTCATGGTCTGAGAGTCCTTTAGGTGCCTTTTGGCAAACTCCAAGTGGGCTGTCATGTGCCTTTTACTGAGGAGTGGCTTCCATCTGGCCACTCTACCATAAAGGCCTGATTGGTAGAGTGCTGTAGAGATGATTGTCCTTCTGAAAGGTTATCCCATCTCCACAAAGGAACTCTGTCAGACACAAAGGAACTCTGGAACTCTGTCAGAGTGACCATCGGGTTCTTGGTCACCTCCCGGACCAAGGCCCTTCTCCCCTGATTGTTCAGTTTGGCCGGGCGGCCAGCTCTAGGACGAGTCTTGGTGGTTCCAAACTTCTTCCATTTAAGAATGATGGGGGCTACTTTGTTCTTGAGGACCTTCAATGCTGCAGACACTTTTTGGTACCCTTCAGATCTGTGCCCCAAAACAATCCTGTCTCAGAGCTCTACAGACAATTCATTCGAACTCATGGCTTGGTTTTTGCTCTGACGTGCACTGTCAACTGTGGGATCTTATATTGACAGGTATGTGCCTTTCCAAACCATGTCCAATCAATTCAATTTAACACAGATGGACTCCAAATTAACATCTCAAGGATGATAAATGGCCAGAGCCCTTGTTTCTTTCCCTTTAGCTTCTAGAAATGGAGCACAAGAGATTGGTGTTGTAACGGGCTCGTGGTAACGGCTGGAGCGGAATCAGTGGAACGGTATCAAACACATCAAACATGGTTCCGTTGGCATTCCATCCGCTCCGTTCCAGCCATTATTATGAGCCGTCCTCCCCTCAGCGGCCTGAAACAGAGAGCTTCTTCTTGTAGACAGCCAGTCTGTGACTTGATGATGAAAGATCACAATCAGTAGGCCTACTTTATGGAGAGAAACAAAAAAAACATAAAGCCCTTATTAAACTCCTGATTACACCTTTATGTCCGGTTTATCTGATGACACACAGTCCTAAAATCTCTTTCTGACACATTAACACACCAGATCAGAAGAGAAATAAAAAAAACAGATAAATGAATTAAATTCAAACCTGAGTAACATCTTTCAGTAGTAATAAGTTCAAACATCACAAAATCACATTACTGGGACCAGAAAATAATAATATATAATCCTAGTAAATATCCAGGTCCTAACAGCCCGTATTCCTGAATACTACACTACATCTGACCAGAAATACCTAGGTATTTGGTTGGATGACAAGTTGTCCTTTAAAGTTCACGTCGTGGATAAAAGCTGTGATAAAAGCTTAAATTGGGTTTTTAATTTTAGTAATAAGGCTTGCTTCCCGCTTATGGCTAGAAAGAAGTTTGTTCAGGCCACATTTATCTCTGTAATTAATTATGGTGACTTGTTGTATATGGATAGGTTAAATAAAAAATGAGAACCCTGAAGATGGCCATTTGGTTGTTTTCTCCTGTTTCTTCTCTTCCTGTATAGAAGGACATCAGTGCTGGTCGAGAATGCATCCCAAATAGTACCACATTTCCTCTATAGTACACTACTGTTGACCAGAACCCTATGAGGGATATACTGTAGGCCTATTTAGAGAATAGGATTCCATTCAGGACACAACCAAAATAGGAAGTCTGTTTCAGAGCTAAGATGGAACACAGAGCCATATGTTTAGTGTCTGTGTTCTCTAATGGTGTTCTGTGTTCTAATGGGTCCATTCATATCAGCTCCTGGTCGGAAGCTAGTACGCTAATGGCTCTGACCGGAGCTTCTACAATCTGAGAAATGCTCAAAAACCTAAAGGACTTATATATTATATATATATATATATATTAGCACGCATAGGATAACCCTTTAGTTGTCCTAATGCATTCATTACACTCAGGGATTTTTCTGCCGTTAAAATCGCTTTAGGGGGCAGGCAGCCTTTTAATCCAGGAAGCCTAAATCAAAGAGTGTAAAAAAAATAATGTATCTAGATATCCTTCGGGATGGAAAAACACTCAATATAAACGTGAACGGCTAACACCGGATATAACGTATGTAGGAAAGATAATGGACCTATATCTTTTTTTTAATATAATCTTTGAGAACTAACAATCACCAAAATATAAAAAATCAAGATATTAAGCAGAGAATTGAAATTTCCAAAACCAATTAATTTAGTAGTATTGATTTTGTTATTATGTTTGAGCAAAAGAACACAGCATTATGTGTTGGTAGAATGCATATAATTGCAGGAAATTAGCTTTAAAACTGTCAATTCTCACCTTTATGGAGAAATTTTTAGAATTGCAGGAAATTGGCTTAAAAATGCACAAAGATAAATCTGCTCTGCCAAGATGGGGGACTCTAAAATGTTCAGCCACGCCCTACACAGCCACTTTTTGATCCACAAAATGCCCTGACACTGCCATAAAATGCCCTGACACTACCATAAAATGCCCTGACACTACCATAAAATGCCCTGACACTGCCATAAAATGCCCTGACACTACCATAAACAGGTGACCTAGCAACCTTGACCTTTCATAGCTTTCTTGTGCGACCCAACAACTAATAGGAGGAGCCCGTTTCAAGCAGTAACCCAAATGAAATCATCTGTAACACATCAGTGAGGTGAGGCGTTCTTCAAACCTGGTCCAAATCTGGTTCAAACCTAGTCCAATCCTGGTCCAAACCTGGTCCAATAGGATGTGCATGTTTTTTGTTCTAGCCCAGCTATAACAGACCTGATTCAACTGATCAAAGGCTCTCGTTTCAGTACTCACCTCTACAGATCCATTGTTGTTGGCCTGGTTCGGAGTGGTAGTGTGTCGCGTGTACTGTTTAAACTGCTGCAGGCTGTCCAAAACAGCCTGTTTGAGCAGTTCCCCTCTAGGTGCGCGGACGCACCCCTCTCCGGGTATGGACCTCAGCTCTTCCACACAGGAACGCAGTCGGGCCAGGTTACCCCTCACCTGCTGGAGTGGGGGAGAGGGATGGATGAAGGGGGAGACAAATAATGTGGGGGTTAGAGAGAGCGCAATGATTTATTTACTTCATTACCTTGCCACCATTCTGACTCACATATAAGTCATCAGGCATGCATCTTTTAAAGAGAAGAGAGAGAGAAAAGAGAGAGATAACACAACACACTTCTCTCTCCCTCCTTCCCTCTTACCACGAATGGCAGCAGACATTCATGCTGTCTACTCAGAGCGTAAAGGCTAAGCAGGGGCAGTCTACAGGGTCCGTCCAGACTACAGGCCAGAGTCAGGAAGTTATCCAAAGCCTCACACAGCGTAGTACCAGTCTCTGACCACCAGGGCGGTGACGCGTCCACGATCAGAACACGGGGCGGTTGCCGTGAGAACAAGGAGGGGCGGCACACCTGGAAGGAGGAGGAGGGGGGGCCAGAGCGGTTCCTTGCGTCCATGGCAACAACGGAATCAGTAATCGGGATCTAAACAAAACAATAGTAAAGGAAACACAAGGATGAAGCAAGAGGAAGACGGTAAACAAACATGAAATCATTTGTTGTTTAAAGTTACAATCTGGGATTCATTTTTTGAGGGAAATGTCTGCCCCGCCACTTGCTTTGGTATATACACTACCGTTGAAAAGTTTGGGGTCACTTAGCAAATTTTTTGTCCATTAAAATAACATCAAATTGATCAGAAATACAGTGTAGACAGTGTTAATGTTGTAAATTACTATTGTAGCTGGAAACTGCAGATTTCTTATGGAATAGCTACATAGGTGTACAGAGGCCCATTATCAGCAACCATCACTCCTGTGTTCCAATGACACATTGTGTTAGCTAATCCAAGTAATCATTTTAAAAGGCTAATTGATCATTAGAAATCCATTTTGCAATTATGTTAGCACAGCTGAAAACTGTTGTTAATCATAAAGAAGCAATAAAACTGTCCTTCTTTAGACTAGTTGCGTATCTGGAGCATCAGCATTTGTGGGTTTGATTACAAGCTCAAAATGGCCAGAAACAAAGCACGTTCTTCTGAAACTCGTTAGTCTATTCTTGTTCTCAAAAATGAATGCTGTTCCATGCGAGAAACTGCCAAGAAATCTCGTACAACGCTGTGTACTACTCCCTTCACAGAACAGCGCAAACTGGCTCTAACCAGAATAGAAAGAGGAGTGAGAGGCCCCGGTGCACAACTGAGCAAGAGGACAAGTACATTAGAGTGTCTATTTTGATAAACAGATGCCTCATAAGCCCTCAACTGGCAGCTTCATTAAATAGTTCCCGCAAAACACCAGTCTCAACGTCAACAGTGAAGAGGCGAGTCCCGGATGCTGGCCTTCTAGGCAGAGTTGCAAAGAAAAAGCCATATCTCAGACTGGACAATAAAAATAAAAGATTAAGATGGGCAAACGAACACAGACACTAGAAAGAGGAAGATTGGAGAGAAAAAAATGATGGACAGACAAATCTAAGTTTGAGGTGTTCTGATCACAAAGAAGAACATTCGTGAGACGCAGAACAAATGAAAAGATGCTGGAGGAGTGGTTGGCGCCATCTGTAAAGCATGGTGGTGGTAAAGTGGGAGGTTTGTACAGGGTAAAAGGGATCTTGAAGAAGGAAGGCTATCAACTCCATTTTGCAACGCCATGCCATACCCTGTGGATGGCGCTTAATTGGAGCCAATTTCCTCCTACAACAGGACAATGACCAAAGCACAGCTCCAAACGATGCAAGAACTACTGAGGGAAGAAACAGTCAGCTGGTATTCGGTCTATAATGGAGTGGCCAGCACAGTCACTGGATCTCAACCCTATTGAGCTGTTGTGAGAGCAGCTTGACCGTATGGTACGTAAGAAGTGCCCATCAAGCCAATCCAACTTGTGGGAGGTGCTTCAGGAAGCATGGGGTGAAATCTCTTCAGATTACCTCAACAAATTGACAACTAGAATACCAAATGTATGCAAGGCTGTAATTGCTGCAAATGGAGGATTCTTTGACGAAAGCAAAGTTTGAAGGTCACAATTATTATTTCAATAAAAAATAAATATATTTATAACCTTGTCAACTATATTTCCTATTTCCTATTTATTTTGCAACTAATTTTCATGTATGTTTTCATGGAAAGCAAGGACATTTCTAAGTGACCCCAAACTTTTGAACGGTAGTGTACATGAAGGAGAGCAGTCATTCATCATGAAAAGGATGTTACAGTTTGGTGAGCCTGGGGAAAGTCCCCTCTTGCCCGAGAGCTCCAGTCAGTTAATGAGAGTAGCCTATCTCACCCATGTCATTATGAAGGGGGAACCCCGCCATTATGGCAACATGAATTACTCCCTGACTGTCTTCATCACACTAAAGTTATGATGGTTAGTCATCTGATGGAGCAAGAACAGGAGGACGGACAGGGGGGGGGGGTGAAGTAATTGAGACATATAGGGAGTTTTCAACAGTCAGTCAGTCGATCCATCAATCACGAAACAGATAATGCTTAGTCAAAGTGATGGTGAAATAACAGTGAGTCAAGTCCTCTCACACACACACACACACCTGAACAAATCCTTAACATTTTGAGCTGGAAAAGAGAAACAAAGAGGAGGAGAAAAGGAGGAAGAGCTAGCATCCTTAGATGATTATCACAAGAGGCACACAACTTATCCCTTATTGGATTCTCATTTAGCTCACAGCTGTGACCAAACAACAATGAACAAGACTGTTATGGCTGGTCAAAAGAAGTGCACTAAATAGGGAATAGGGTGCCATTTGAGATGAAACAAGACCGTTATGTGACACTGAGGTCTGATAGAAAGATAGGTAGAATCAGAGAGGTTTAAATAGGGCCAGATCAGAACATTCTGTTATCTATGCTTTCATTCCAAATGGCACCCTATTCAGTGCACTACGTTTGACCAGGTAGCCTGGTTAAAAGTTGTGCACTATATAGGGAATTAGGGTGCCATTTGGGACGGAACCCTTCAGAATCATCAATAGAACCATCTCCATTCACAACAGAACTCTGTGTTCTATCTGTCCTGTTCTATATACCCATGTTACGGAAGGATCCTCTCTCTCTCTCACTGTGCCTTCAGGCAGACGTTTCTAGTCAACAAGACTGGCGTGATGACAAAAGGACACATTGTGTGTGTACAGTGTGTGTGTATGTCTCTCTCTCTCGCTTGCACGCAACATGCAGGCACACACACGCACGCACACAGCCTGGTAATTTCAATTGGTGCGTCATTAGATGAGTAGTATGATCCAAGGGCAAAAGACAAGATTTAGGAGGGAAGAGACTGATAAAAACGGGCGCTGTTACACACACCATCAAAACCCTTGCCGCCCCCGCAACTAAAATCCTTATAGACTGTTATAAGCATTTAGCAAGCTAGCTATGCTAATAGAAACGGCCTGGTATGGAAGGATGTAGGCCTGTAATTAGGAGATGACAGCCAGGTCAAGATGAGGGAGTAACGCTGAGCTCCACTACACCCCAGGGCCACCTTCAGTTGTCAAAACGTTGCAGATATAAATGTCATGAAATGAATAGAGCTGGTGTGATTCATTATTCTACGTAGCCTATTTCTATATGAACGTTCATTAAAAACGTCCTGCTGAACTCGGCCAAGATCTCTGATCTGTTTGTGACTGGAATCCATATAACTATTAACAAAGTCATGCTGTTGCTAGAGTGCTGAAGAACGGCGTTATCTGTCCAGAAATACGAAATAAACTACTTTTGGGGGTCACTGTCTACCGCCAGACTACTAGCCAGCTCATAATAGCGTTTTCCCATTTTCCCCACCAAACAAAATGTAACATTAGTTGAAGAACATGCAAGTCAGTCTCATAGCTAACGTTAGCTAGATAGCTAGCTAGGTACTTGTTAGCAAATTTACCTTACCTCTGAAATTTACTTTTCTTTTCGTGTTTCTTATTGAATTCCCTGTCCTGGTGTATGTTCTGGTTATTTAGCCAAAAGACACATTAGTTTTAGCTGTAAAAAAAAATAATAATAATACCATTTTAATTTAAAATAACGAGGTTATTTTCAGATTGTTTGAAAAGTATACGTGACGTCACGTCTCGCGCTCTCCCGCCAAGGCAGCTGCGCGCGGGCTGGAGGCACGCTGAACTGAAAGGTCACCGCGGGATACCAAACATATGTCGTTCATTATTATAAACCATTAGTCATAAATAGCATTACGATTGAGTCTAAATGTGTGTGTTTTTACTATACTGTTTATCTTGTCAATAAAAGATAGGCCTGGGTTACAGTAAAACAGACTTCCCGACTACTACTAGTTAACTAGTCAGTAGTCTGATTGGATGAAGGTGTGACTGGAGAATGCACCTCACCCTTTTCCAATAAAACGGTTTTCTCTCCCAGTCATCCATAACTGAAGTTCAAATCCACTTTAGCAGGCCATGGGGAGAGGGAAAGATGGGGACAGATCTGCTACTCTCTCTACCAATTTCTTGTCACAGGTAGGCCTAGAATTATATCTGCATGACATAAATTGACTATAAGCTTATGGCACAAAACTTCCCCAAGCTTCCCTCTCCCTTTCTCTCTCCATTCCTCCCCCTCACTCTCCATTTCTCTTCATCCCTTTCGCTCCATTCCTCCCGCCTCTCTTTTCATCCCTGTCTCTCCATTCATCCTCTCTCCATCCCACTCCTTCCACCCTTCGGTATGCCCCCCCATCTCTCCATTCAGCCACTTTACCTTGAAGTAAATGGAAATAAGACATGGAAATGATGGCAGCATCTGAGGGAATGAATGAATAGTTTAGGGAAATAATAATGTTTTATTTCAAGGCCTGGAAAACTCCAAATCTAAAAAGGGCTGTGTCGCATATAGCACCCTATTCCCTATATAGTGCACTACTGTTGACCAGGGCCCATAGTGCTCTATCCACATTGGAGAACCCTTTTGTGTTCCAGGTAGAACCCTCGATTAGTCATCAAAAGTAGTGCACTATAGGGGATTGGGTTCCATTTGGGACTCAGACAAGAAATCCTTCAGATTTAACCCTTCAAGTTCTATTCCCAATCATAAAGGCACTCTAAACACACACACACATACAAACACACACACACACACACACACACAGACACACACACACAGACAAGACTACTGATTGGATGAAAGGCAGCCATTTATGCGTGAAATGTAATATATTCAGTTCGTTTTCCCACATGTTTTCCCTCCTTCATAACTTGGGATATGTTAAAGTGTACAAGATTAAGTGTTGCACAAGTTTGGTAAGAGGCTTAGATGAATGCTGGGTAGTGTGAAATGAGAGCTGACACACACACACACACATACAGAATGACTCCGAGAGACATGTAGCATGCACATCTGTTTGCTGGAGATAAGAAGTGTGTGTGTGTGTGTGTGTGTGTGTGTGTGTGTGTGTGTGTGTGTGTGTGTGTGTGTGTGTGTGTGTGTGTGTGTGTGTGTGTGTGTGTGTACTAAATGAACATCCTCTTTGATCCTAACAGAATCACTCTGACGAATTTGTCTCAGCAGAAATCCTGATTCGGTAGGCTCAGTGTGTGTGTGTGTGTGTGTGTGTGTGTGTGTGTGTGTGTGTGTGTGTGTGTGTGTGTGTGTGTGTGTGTGTGTGTGTGTGTGTGTGTGTGTGTGTGTGTGTGTGTGTGTGTGTGTGTGTGTGTGGATTAACGTTGCTGAGAGCAGCTTGACAAGATAAAGATCATTGAATTCAGAAACCTTTTCCAATAACCTGCCCTCGTTAATTATTCTGTTCAAGAAGTTACACTTACTAATAGATTAAACTTTGTCTTTCAGCTAAATGAATGTCCACTTCCTACTGTTTGTTTGAAATCTTTTAGCATCTACCTACTTTCACCTCACCTGAGCGAGGCCTGGAAGCCAAAGCTATACTCTTAGAAAAAAGGTTTCCAGAAGGGTTCTATCTACCAATAGGGACAGCCGAAGAACCCTTTTGGAACCCTAAGAGTGTAGCTTTGGCTTCCAGGCCTCGCTTCCAGGAACCCTTTGTAGAAAGAACCCTTTTTGGTTCCACGTAGAACTCTTTTGGGTTACATGTAGAACCCTATGTGTAAAGGGTTCTACATGGAACTCAAAAGGTTTCTACCTGGAGCCAAAAAGGGTTCTTTCTCCAAATGGTTCTCTTATGGGGATAACCGAAGAACCCTTTTAGTTGTTTACATTTTTTTTTTTTTACCTTTATTTAACCAGGTTGGCCAGTTGAGAACAAGTTCTCATTTACAACTGCGACCTGGCCAAGATAAAGCAAAGCAGTGCGACACAAACAACAACACAGAGTTACACATGGAATAAACAAACATACAGTCAATAACACAATACAAAAGTCTATATACAGTGTGTGCAAATGAGGTAAGATAAGAGAGGTAAGGCAATAAATAGGCCATAGTAGTGAAATAATTACAATTTAGCAAACACTGGAATGATAGATGTGCAAGTAGAGATACTGGGGTGCAATTGAGCAAAAAATAAATAACAGTATGGGGATGAGGTAGTTGGTTGGGCTATTTACAGATGCGCTATGTACAGGTGCAGTGATCTGTGAGCTGCTCTGACAGCTGGTGCTAGGTTCTAGATAGCACTTTTTTTCAATGAGTGTAGAGACCTTTAAGGACAGTATATATTTAATAAATCATTAAAGTGGTAATGTTCCTTCAGATAGGTGAGTAACCTCTTTGCTAAAGGGTCGTTACACCTTAAAAAGTGCAAGAGGATTTCAACACCCACCATCTCATATTGGTTTGATTTGATTTGATTTGATTTATTGTTCTGAAATTGTTTCTGTTGTTAGAAACAGATAAGATTAGCATTCCTGCAACATTCATTTGTTGACATTTAATTTGATCTCTGAGAAATTAATAAATTAAGCTAATTGACTGCACTCCGTTACAGTTGATAGGTTTCATATAAAATTCAGTAAATATCAGTGGCGGTTGGTGCCGTTTAAGATGAGGGAGGACACTTCATATTCTTCATGAGGTATGGCCTTATTATTTCTATTACATCATGTTGGATGACTGTCATTCATATTCCATTCACCCAGTTCAATGTAACAGCGATAGGTTTAGGTTACTGTCATTTATATTCACCCAGTTCAATGTAACAGCGATAGGTTTAGGTTACTGTCATTTATATTCACCCAGTTCAATGTAACAGTGATAGGTTTAGGTTACTGTCATTCATATTCCATTCACCCAGTTCAATGTAACAGTGATAGGTTTAGGTTACTGTCATTCATATTCCATTCACCCAGTTCAATGTAACAGCGATAGGTTTAGGTTACTGTCATTCATATTCCATTCACCCAGTTCAATGTAACAGCGATAGGTTTAGGTTACTGTCATTTATATTCCATTCACCCAGTTCAATGTAACAGCGATAGGTTTAGGTTACTGTCATTTATATTCACCCAGTTCAATGTAACAGTGATAGGTTTAGGCTACTACATGATAGAGCTGGGCGGTACACCATATTTTACTATATATCGGTATTTATGGACTGACCGGTTTGGGTTTTTACTTTACCTTCTATAACGTTATTTGAATGTTTGGTTTGTTAAATGTGATACGCTGTGCGTAACGTCCATTTTTATAGTTTACTCCGCTAATTGAGTCATCCCTCTCTACTCTCTCTCTCTCTCTCTCTCCAAGCCACTTTACACACAGTCCTAGCCCCGCCCCCTGTCACTCAAGGAAGGCATTTGTTGTTGCTTGACCACGAGACACTTGTGTTCAGTCTGCATGGTCAACGCAGCACATAAAACAATGTTGATGACAACAATGTTGTTTCCACTTTGATCTTAATATAAATCCACAAGCGTTCTATGATTACAATATTAGTTTGTGTGTCTTACATCTGCAAACAGCTAGTTTTGTATTTTCTTAGCAAGTTAAGCTAAATTGTGTTAGCCACTAATGCTAAATCGCTGATACCAATACTGGTGGAGGCTTAAATCAGTGTAACCAATGTGAAACGGCTAGCTAGTTAGTGGTGGTGCGCGCTAATAGCGTTTCAATCGGTGACTTCACTCGCTCTGAGACCTTGAAGTAGTGGTTCCCCTTGCTCTGCAAGGGCCGTGGCTTTTGTGGAGCGATGGGTAACGATGCTTCGGGGTGACTGTTGTCTGTGTGTGCAGAGGGTCCCTGGTTTGAGCCCGGCGAGGGGAGGGACTACAGTTAAACTGTTACATCAGCATGTTGTTTCTAAATCTAAGAGGAACAGGCGACGCATGAATATGTCTGCTATATAAATAAAGATTTAATTCAGCCAAAGATTATAGGGTCGCCTAGGAAACACTAAACATCACTTTGGTTCCTACCCTGTCACAATAACTTGTCCATGGCATTTTCATTCGTTGTCATGTCAACCACTGTATTCAAAGTGCCCACTATTATTTATATTGCAATAATTATATTTTGGCCATATCACCCTATTACATGACACTCAAATTTCCCCTATACCCATCATGAGGTTGCTACAACCTAGCCTGTGAATGAAAGTTTGCAACGTAGGTGCGCACAAGTCGAGAGAAGAATTTGAGCTGACAGACTGTGACACATTCAATACCGCCTTGCACAATCTTGACTGCATCTAGCTGACGTAATCATCAGTCCAACAGTTTTAAACGAGAGTTTCTATTGGACACGTTTTTCAACAGAATCGGAAGAATGAATTCTTCCCCGATCAAAATGTGAAGTTCACTTCACTTTCATAACAGTCACATACAAACAGCTGGTTGTATTCCTTCTCGCGTCTAAGTGCTCTCCTCCTCTAAACTGTTCCCTTTCCTTGTGGACTTACATTCACAACACATCAGCTGTATGTGACCAGGTGAAAAACCCTTTCCAAGCCAAACCATATCATAACCGCTACACACAGTGTAACGCTCGTCGTCATAAGGAAGAGTGGACCAAAGCGCAGCGTGGATCTATATTGTCAAGAATCACTCAAACAAAAATAACAAATACAAAAAACGAAAGCAAACAGTTCCGTCAGGCACAGATACTAAACGGAAAACAACACCCCACAAAACCCAAACGGAAAATGACAACTTATATATGATCCCTAATCAGAGACAACGATATACAGCTGCATCTGATTGGGAACCACACTAGGCAAAAACAACAAAGAAATAGAAAACATAGATTCTCCCACCCGAGTCACACCCTGACCTAACCAAACATAGAGAATAAATAAGGATCTCTAAGGTCAGGGCGTGACACACAGCCTTCATCGTTGTCACCATATTATCTAAAGTAACGTAATAGTCAACATAGCTAACAGAACTAACACGTTAGTAAACCTGCTTCAATCATGCAGTAACATCAAAGTGATCAGTCAGTGAGCAGTTTATCAGTTACACTGGCGGGCCCCGGTAGCAATAAATTAGTTATACCAAAAGCTTACCTTGAGTTCGAGTGTTGTGTTGGAAAGTCCTAGCCAGCTAGCTAACATATCATCCCTCTGTTTGAGCTGGGTGTTTGAGTTAAACTAGTTAAACTAGCTAGCTGCATTTGCTAGCTAAGTAAGTGAAAATAAAATGACTCTTTCACTTCTCCTTTATTTTGGAAGAAATTAATATGGTCAAAGCTTTAAACTATTGAGTCAACTACTCAACATATATTTTATACTCTGCAGTGCGAGCTAGCTGTAGCTTATGCTTTCAATACTAGATTAATTATCTGATCCTTTGATTGGGTGGGCAACATGTCAGTTCATGCTGCAAGAACTCTGATAGCTCTGTGGACGTCCTCCGGAAGTTGTCATAATTGCTGTGTAAGTCTATGTAATGGGGTGAGAACCATGAGCCTCCTAGGTTTTGTATTGAAGTCAATGTACCCAGAGGAGGACGGAAGCTAGCTGTCCTCCGGCTACACGATGGGGATACCCTACAGAGTACTGTTGAGGCTACTGTAGACCTGTAACGAGTGCGCTGAGAGTTGGGAAGCAACTTCAGGGAGTGAGTGTTTTAATAAATAAAATAAACAATGAACACAAAACACAAACAACGCACCGACATGAAAACAGAGTCAATAACACCTGAGGAAAGAACCAAGGGAAGTGACAGATATAGGGAAGATAATCAAGGAGAAGATGGAATCCAGCTGAGGGTCATGAAGTTGCACAGGTGCGCGAGACGATAGTGACAGGTGTGCGGGACAATCAGCAGCCTGATGACCTAGAAGCCGGAGAGGGAGTAGAGAGGGAGTAGACGTGACAAGACCTTCATTGCAAACACAGTGTGTTTTAATCAATTATTTAAGATGGTGGGTGTAACCCTTCAACCTTCAGTTGTCATGAAAGGACGGCAACAGTGAACTCATTCAACCCCAGCTCTTATCACCATGAGCTCCATATACATTCTGAAGGCTATAAACTCATTATATCCCCTCCTCATCTCTGTCTCCCCCTTCCTTTCCAGTGAAAAGCTATAGCTTAACTCTTGACTCAGATGTAAATGCATATTTGGAATATCTTGCCGCCTGGGAGAGAAATTAAACGATGCTGGCTCTATTAATGGAATCAAAGTGACCCATGTAGTTAGTGTATTTGTATACGTGTTCGGATTGGGTGATGATGATTGGGAGTTTTCTATTAATTCAATGAGGCTTATATCAGACCAAGAAGAGTTCTCCACTGCGATGTATCTGTAGGCTGAACTAATCCTGTATACAGGCCTCCTGAGTGGCACAGCGGTCTAAGCCACTGTATCTCAGTGCATGAGGTGTCATTACAGACCCTGGTTCAATTCCTGGCTGTATCACAACTGGCCTTGATTGGGAGTCACATAGGGTGGTACACATTTAGTCCGGGGTAGCCCGTCATTGTAAATGGGGCGGCAGGTAGCCTAGTGGTTAGAGCATTGGACTAGTAACCGGGAAGGTTGCAAGATCAAATCCCTGAGCTGACAAGGTAAAAATCTCTTGTTCTTCCAATGTTCTTCCAAGGCAGTTAACCCACTGTTCCTAGGCCATCATTGAAAATAAGAATTTGTTCTTAACTGACTTGCCTAGTTACATAAAAAATAAATGCAGATGAAGTTTTTAACTTTAGTAAGTATGCAAGTTTAGTTGTTGAAGCGTTTAATGGTTTTCAGATGAGTTGAGTGTGTTTTTCCCAGGTGGGGTGGGATGCTATAGCCTGGTTCCAGTCATTTTCAAGCCAAACAGTTGAAGTTGTAGTTGACATGATAGCACAAACAGACTAGCACTCAGGCTAGGATGCATAGAATTATCACACATCCTGGTGTCTGTGTCTACAGTGAGAGGAAGAAGGGTTACACTGTGATGTCATAGAACTCAAGGTTCTACAAAACAGGAAGTTGGCTGTATTTGCAAAGTCTGGCATCACAAATGGCACCCTATTTGCTATATAGCGCACTTTTTTTTGGGCCAGACCCATATGGGCCCTTGTCAAAGATAGTGCACTATATAGCAAATAGGGTGTCATTTGGCACGCCGGTCTGGGAGCCAAATGGAACACCAACCACAGTGATCAGAACTGAATGGAACCATTGGAACAGTTGGTTGGATTGTGTACTTACCACTTCCTCCTGGTCTCTTTTTATGATATAATCTCTGTTTATAATCTCTGCTTAATCTCATTCTAGATCTCTGTGTGTTTACACATTAAGAATTTATTCATCTCTCACATTTAGCTTAGTTTACACACTGCTGCCAGTGAGAGAACAGACATAAAGATGGTCTCTGTGTCTCTGTCTCTCCTTCTCTGTCTCTCTCCCTCTGTCACACACACACACACACACACACACACACACACACACACACACACACACACACACACACACACACACACACACACACACACACACACACACACACACACACACACACACACACACACACACACACACACACTTTAAACTCAAGTCATAGCTTTATATCCAGCTAATGAGTGTTTACAACTAGCTAATTATGCACTGCACCATGGTTACTCTGTGTGTAAGCCATGTGAGAGTGAATAGACTATGATCCTATTGTTAACTGGGTGTGTTGTTTGTATGAAAGTATCTGGAGGATTAAGGGAATAGGGGCCACCCCACAGGGCTGAGGTCAAAAGTAGTGCACTATAAAGGGAATAGAGTGTGATTTGGCATGCAGTCTAAGCTTTGTGGGAGAAAACCACCAGTGGAATGTTTTAGCACAGTGTCCTATTGTGAACAGAATCACATTCGTATGATGTTGATTATTTTAACCGATTACCTCCTAAAAGCAAAATAAGTGTCACGTTCTGACCTTAGTTCCTTTGTTTTGTTTTAGTATGGTCAGGGCGTGAGTTGGGTGGGTTGTCTATGTTCCTTTTTCTATGTTTTGGGATTTCTGTGTTTGGCCTGGTATGGTTCTCAATCAGAGGCAGCTGTTTATCGTTGTCCCTGATTGAGAACCATACTTAGGTAGCCTGGTTTCACTTTTGAGTTGTGGGTGATTATTTTCCGTGTTAGTGTTTGTTACCACACGGGACTGTTTCACTTTGTTTCACTTTGTTGTTTTGTATTTTGTAGTGTTCAGTTTGTCTTATTAAAATGGACACTTACCACGCTGCAAATTGGTCCGATCTCTCTTACTCCTCATCAGAAGAATAGGACAAGCATGACAATAAGTCACCTTCAATGTTGTGTAAGCAGCCTCCATCGTAAGAAACCCAATGTGTGTTTTCTGTTATCAGGGACATTGAATGCCTTGTGTTTTGTACTTTATTTATTATTTATATATTTTTATTTAAACGTTATTTAACTAGGCAAGTAAGTTAAGATCAAATTCTTATTTATAATGATTATAATGATTGCCTACAGTCCCCGGCCAAACCCTAACCTAACCCAGACGACACTGGGCCTATTGTGTGCCGCCCTATGGGACTTCAAGCTTGAAAAGGATCATAATATCATGATATCTCTTACTGTAAAATGTCCAAGTCATTAATATCATGATATCTCTTACTGTAAAATGTCCAAGTCATTAATATCATGATATCTCTTACTGTAAACATCCAAGTCAGTAATATCATGATATCTCTTACTGTAAAATGTCCAAGTCATTAATATCATGATATCTCTTACTGTAAACATCCAAGTCAGTAATATCATGATATCTCTTACTGTAAAATGTCCAAGTCATTAATATCATGATATCTCTTACTGTAAAATGTCCAAGTCATTAATATCATGATATCTCTTACTGTAAACATCCAAGTCAGTAATATCATGATATCTCTTACTGTAAAATGTCCAAGTCATTAATATCATGATATCTCTTACTGTAAAACATCATTAATATCATGATATCTCTTAGTCATTAATATCATGATATCTCTTACTGTAAACATCCAAGTCAGTAATATCATGATATCTCTTACTGTAAAATGTCCAAGTCATTAATGCCATAAGAAGCCAATTTAGTTTTCTCCCCAGTGTCAATTTAACTGTATGGGTATGTCCCAAATGCCACCCTATTTCCTTTTATAGTGCACTACCTGGGTTTTGGTCAAAAGTAGTGCACTACATAGGGAATAGGGTGCCAGCTTTAGTCTAAAGTAGTGCACTACATAGGGAATAGGGTGCCAGCTCTAGTCTAAAATAGTGCACTACATAGGGAATAGGGTGCCAGCTCTAGTCTAAAATAGTGCACTACACAGGGAATAGGGTGCCAGCTCTGGTCAAAAGTAGTGCACTATATAGGGAATAGGGTGCTATTTGGGATGCATTCCAAGTCATTAATATCATAAGAATCCAAACTAACAGCCTTTTGCTCCCCGGTGACTGTTTAACTTTAGGCTGTCTCTTTTCCTCTTCTGTTTCCAATCAGATGTACGCTTTGGGCCTCGACACGAGACACCAGCTGCACAGCCTTCTGGGTAATGACATCCTCAGCCGATGCCGTTAAGATCGAAAGAGTGAGACAGGTTTGTGCACACACACACACACACACACACACACACACACACACACACTCACTCACTTATGGCAGCAAGAGGTCTCGCTGGAGGTCACTGCATTCCCATAATTCCCTGTTCTGACAAGGCTTGTTCCTGTGTGTGTGTGTGTGTGTGTGTGTGTGTGTGTGTGTGTGTGTGTGTGTGTGTGTGTGTGTGTGTGTGTGTGTGTCTGTCACACTCTACTGATATAGTGAGACGAGTGTGTGTGTGTGTGTGTGTGTGTGTGTCACAAGTCTGTCACACTCTACTGATATAGTGAGACGAGTGTGTGTGTGTGCGTGTGTGCGTGCGTGTGGTGCACAAGTCTGTCACACTCTACTGATATAGTGAGACGAGTGTGTGTGTGTGTGTGTCTGTGTGTGTGTGTTCAGATATGATGTTAAGTCTGTGGGAAACTCAGTGGGTGTGATCTCATTAAACCTAAAGGCTTCTGATGTGTTTTCTTGTAATATGTCTAGTGGGTGATATGATCACATTGTCCTTCAGCGTGTAAATGGCCTCTGGTGTAGAACTGTGTAGGCTGATCTGATCTTGGATCAGTGGTATATGTTTTTAAAGGCCTCTGGTAGCTAACCTGTGTGTGTGTGTGTGTGTGTGTGTGTGCTGGTGTAAAAGGCCTCTGGTGTAGAACTATTGTGTGCGTGTGTGTGTGTGTGTGTGTGTGTGTGTGTGTGTATCTAGGCTGATCTTAGATTTATAATCCAACTGGGAACTAGGATCAGTGCTGTAGCTTTATGGCCCAACTAAGAACCCACACACTCATCCCTGCCTTAGGGCCGCCAGAAGAAGGAGTGTTACTCTCCAGTCTTATCTATGTACAGTGAGCATACTGTGGTTTTTCAATTCCTGTATCTTATGTTTATTGTACTGAATAAACACAGAAGTAGGTAGTCTAGCGGTTAAGAGGGTCGGGCCAGTAACCGAAAGGTTGCTGGTTCGAATCCCTGAGCCGACTCTGTGAAAAATCTGTCGACATGAACTTGACCAAGGCACTTAACCCCTAGTATTGTATTAAATATGCACATGTTGTCATATCAGAACTGCAAGGTTGGGTGTCAGAATTATAAGACTTTCAGTTGGTAGTATTGTAGTATTCAAGTAGATTGTAGCATTCAAGTAGTAGGTGGTAGGATTGTCGAATTCAAGTAGGTTTGTAGGATTCAAGTAGAGTTGGTAGGATTGTAGCATTCAAGTAGAGGTTGGTAGGATTGTAGCATTCAAGTAGAGGTTGGTAGGATTGTAGCATTCAAGTAGAGGTTGGTAGGATTGTAGCATTCAAGTAGAGGTTGGTAGGATTGTAGCATTCAAGTAGAGGTTGGTAGGATTGTAGCATTCATGTAGAAGTTGGTAGGATTGTAGCATTCAAGTAGAGGTTGGTAGGATTGTAGCATTCAAGTAGAGGTTGGTAGGATTGTAGCATTCAAGTAGAGGTTGGTAGGATTGTAGCATTCAAGTAGAAGTTGGTAGGATTGTAGCATTCAAGTAGAGGTTGGTAGGATTGTAGCATTCAAGTAGAGGTTGGTAGGATTGTAGCATTCATGTAGAAGTTGGTAGGATTGTAGCATTCAAGTAGAGGGTTGGTAGGATTGTAGCATTCATGTAGAAGTTGGTAGGATTGTAGCATTCAAGTAGAGGTTGGTAGGATTGTAGCATTCATGTAGAAGTTGGTAGGATTGTAGCATTCAAGTAGAGGGTTGGTAGGATTGTAGCATTCAAGTAGAGGTTGGTAGGATTGTAGAATTCAAGTAGAGGTTGGTAGGATTGTAGCATTCAAGTAGAAATTGCAAGAACCTCCATTACTTGTTCCTGTAATGACAGGAAGCAATACTTATCATCCAATCAGGTTGCTGTTCCATCAGTGGTGTTCCACTGTTGCTATGGTAACAAACCTGTTGAACCTCTAGACTTTCTGATTAACTGGAGACGGTCTATTATAACAGAGTAACAAGTGCACTCTAAAAGAATAAGCCGTGTGACAAAATGGCACCCTATTCCCTATTTAGTGCACTTCTTTTGACCTAGGGAATAGAATGCCATTTGGGATGCCCCCAGGGTCTATTGTAATGGAGTAACAAGTACACTCTAAAATCGTAGAACCACCATACGAGGTTATTCACACCGCTCTGCTTGCATCAATGCGCAAAAAGAGACATTTCGGGCCCTATCTAAAAAGGATAGATAACTGCTTTCTTATATTTAAACATGAAGGCCCGAGGGGATTTGGCTACCTCACAAACTCAGCAGGTGAATGCAAATTCAGCGTTTAAAAATAAAGCGTCCCCCCCCTCCTCCTCCTCCTCCTTCTTCCTTCTTCCTATTCCTCCTCTCCTCCTTTTTGTGAGAGAAGATTACAGCTGAAAATCCTTTGCTATGAGCTGCGTGGCCCCCTCTCAAAATCACCTTTCATGGGAGGACTGGTCAATAGCTCCATTTGAGAGGGTTATTACCATGACAACGGGACAGGATTAGGTAGACACAGTCATTCCGGGGCAATTGTGAAACCAGCTTGATTTGCTGAAATGCACTCAAGATTACCTTTGGGGGAGGGAGAAGGAGAGGTGGGAAAGAGGTAAGTGGGCGGGTGGCTGGGTGGGAGGGAGAGAGGGATGGAGGGGGGGGCTGAACGAGAAAATGGAATGAACTAAAAACAGAATCCGACCATGAAAAATTCTTAGCTAGGGCTTTAAATGTTTTTATATAAATGTTCAAAGTTAGTTTTAGGATTTGTGAAAGGTGACTGGTTCCACAGTAGGTTAAGTTTAAACACACACACACACAGACACACACACAGACACAGACACATAGACATAGACATAGACACACACACACACACAGACACACACACAGACACATAGACACACACATAGACACACACACACACACACCCCCACACACACACAGACACACACAGACACACACACAGACACACACACAGACACACACACAGACACACACACAGACACAGACACATAGACATAGACACACACACACACACCCCACACACACAGACACACACACACCCCCACACACACACAGACACACACACACACACACACACACAGACACACAGAGACAGAGTGTCAATCTTCGAGCAAAGTGTTAACATTTTGATGCTATGACTTTTGATTCCATCTCCTCGTGTACAGGTTGTACAGGTTGTACAGGTTGTAGAGGTTGTAGAGGTTGTAGAGGTTGTAGAGGTTGTAGAGGTTGTAGAGGTTGTAGAGGTTGTAGAGGTGTAGGTGTGTAGAGGTGTAGGTGTGTAGGTGTGTAGAGGTGTAGAGGTGTAGAGGTGTAGGTGTGTAGAGGTGTAGAGGTGTAGGTGTGTAGGTGTGTACAGGTGTAGGTGTGTAGAGGTGTAGGTGTGTACAGGTGTAGGTGTGTAGACAGGTGTGTAGGTGTGTAGGTGTGTAGGTGTGTACAGGTGTAGGTGTGTAGAGGTGTAGGTGTGTAGAGGTGTAGGTGTGTAGAGGTGTAGGTGTGTAGAGGTGTAGGTGTGTAGGTGTGTAGAGGTGTAGGTGTGTAGGTGTGTAGAGGTGTAGGTGTGTAGAGGTGTAGGTGTGTAGAGGTGTAGGTGTGTAGAGGTGTAGGTGTGTACAGGTGTAGGTGTGTAGAGGTGTAGGTGTGTAGAGGTGTAGGTGTGTACAAGTGTAGGTGTGTAGAGGTGTAGGTGTGTAGAGGTGTAGGTGTGTACAGGTGTAGGTGTGTACAGGTGTAGGTGTGTACAGGTGTAGGTGTGTACAGGTGCCTTCAGAAGGTATTCCCACCCCTTTACTTCCCACATTTTGTAAGGGTTACAAAGTGGGACTAAAATGTATTTAATTCAACAGCAAAAAAATGTGTCAATGATTTACACATGATACTCTGTCATGTCAAAGTAGAAGAAAAATGTCAACATTTGTAAAGAAAAACATTTATGAAACATAAAACATGATATAAGTATTCAACCCCTGAGTCAATACATGTTAAAATAACCTTTGGCAGTGATTACAGCTGTGAGGCTTTCTGGGTAAGTCTCTAAGAGTGATTACAGCTGTGTCTTTCTGGGTAAGTCTCTAAGAGTGATTACAGCTGTGTCTTTCTGGGTAAGTCTCTAAGAGTCATTACAGCTGTGTCTTTCTGGGTGAGTCTCTAAGAGTCATTACAGCTGTGTCTTTCTGGGTAAGTCTCTAAGAGTCATTACAGCTGTGTCTTTCTGGGTAAGTCTCTAAGAGTCATTACAGCTGTGTCTTTCTGGGTAAGTCTCTAAGAGTCATTACAGCTGTGTCTTTCTGGGTAAGTCTCTAAGAGTCATTACAGCTGTGTCTTTCTGGGTAAGTCTCTAAGAGTCATTACAGCTGTGTCTTTCTGGGTAAGTCTCTAAGAGTCATTACAGCTGTGTCTTTCTGGGTAAGTCTCTAAGAGTCATTACAGCTGTGTCTTTCTGGGTAAGCCTCTAAGAGTCATTACAGCTGTGTCTTTCTGGGTAAGCCTCTAAGAGTCATTACAGCTGTGAGGCTTTCTGGGTAAGTCTCTAAGAGTGATTACAGCTGTGGCTTTCTGGGTAAGTCTCTAAGAGTGATTACAGCTGTGTCTTTCTGGGTAAGTCTCTAAGAGTCATTACAGCTGTGTCTTTCTGGGTAAGTCTCTAAGAGTCATTACAGCTGTGTCTTTCTGGGTAAGTCTCTAAGAATCATTACAGCTGTGTCTTTCTGGGTAAGTCTCTAAGAGTCATTACAGCTGTGTCTTTCTGGGTAAATCTCTAAGAGTCATTACAGCTGTGTCTTTCTGTAAGTCTCTAAGAGTCATTACAGCTGTGTCTTTCTGGATAAGTCTCTAAGAGTCATTACAGCTGTGTCTTTCTGGGTAAGTCTCTAAGAGTCATTACAGCTGTGTCTTTCTGGGTAAGTCTCTAAGAGTCATTACAGCTGTGTCTTTCTGGGTAAGTCTCTAAGAGTCATTACAGCTGTGTCTTTCTGGGTAAGTCTCTAAGAGTCATTACAGCTGTGTCTTTCTGGGTAAGCCTCTAAGAGTCATTACAGCTGTGTCTTTCTGGGTAAGCCTCTAAGAGTCATTACAGCTGTGAGGCTTTCTGGGTAAGTCTCTAAGAGTGATTACAGCTGTTTCTTTCTGGGTAAGTCTCTAAGAGTGATTACAGCTGTTTCTTTCTGGGTAAGTCTCTAAGAGTGATTACAGCTGTTTCTTTCTGGGTAAGTCTCTAAGAGTGATTACAGCTGTTTCTTTCTGGGTAAGTCTCTAAGAGTGATTACAGCTGTTTCTTTCTGGGTAAGTCTCTAAGAGTGATTACAGCTGTTTCTTTCTTGGTAAGTCTCTAAGAGTCATTACAGCTGTGTCTTTCTGGGTAAGTCTCTAAGAGTCATTACAGCTGTGTCTTTCTGGGTAAGTCTCTAAGAGTCATTACAGCTGTGTCTTTCTGGATAAGTCTCTAAGAGTCATTACAGCTGTGTCTTTCTGGGTAAGTCTCTAAGAGTCATTACAGCTGTGTCTTTCTGGGTGAGTCTCTAAGAGTCATTACAGCTGTGTCTTTCTGGGTAAGTCTCTAAGAGTCATTACAGCTGTGAGGCTTTCTGGGTAAGTCTCTAAGAGTCATTACAGCTGTGAGGCTTTCTGGGTAAGTCTCTAAGAGTCATTACATCTGGATTGTACATTTACACATTATGTTTTTAAACGTTCAAGTTCTGTCAAGTTGGTTGTTGATCATTGCTAGACAGCCATTTTCAAGTCCTTTTTTTTTTCAAGATGATTTCATTCAAAACTGTAACTAGGCCTCTCAGGAACATACAATGTTGTCTTGGTAAGCACCTCCAGTGTATATTTGGCCTTGTGTTTTAGGTTATTGTCCTGCTGAAAGGTGAAATTCTCTACCAGTGTCTGTTGGAAAGCAGACTGAGCTAGGTTTTACTCTAGGATTTTGCCTATGCTTAGCTTTATTCCGTTTCTTTTTATCCTCCAAAAAAACTCCCTAGCCCTTGCTGATGACAAGCATACCGATAACATGATGCAGCCACCACCATGCTTGAAAATATGAAGAGTGGTACTCAGTGATGTGTTGTGTTGAATTTGCCCCAAACATAATGCTTTGTATATAGGACATATATGACCCGTTTCAAGAAGCTATATGACCCGTTTCAAGAAGCTATATGACCCGTTTCCAGAAGCTATATGACCCGTTTCAAGAAGCTATATGACCCGTTTCAAGAAGCTATATGACCCGTTTCAAGAAGCTATATGACCCGTTTCAAGAAGCTATATGACCTGTTTCAAGAAGCCATATGACCCGTTTCAAGAAGCCATATGACCCGTTTCAAGAAGCCATATGACCCGTTTCAAGAAGCCATATGACCCGTTTCAAGAAGCCATATGACCCGTTTCAAGAAGCCATATGACCCGTTTCAAGAAGCCATATGACCCGTTTCAAGAAGCTATATGACCTGTTTCAAGAAGCCATATGACCCGTTTCAAGAAGCTATATGACCCGTTTCAAGAAGCCATATGACCCGTTTCAAGAAGCCATATGACCCGTTTCAAGAAGCTATATGACCCGTTTCAAGAAGCCATATGACCCGTTTCAAGAAGCCATATGACCCGTTTCAAGAAGCCATATGACCCGTTTCAAGAAGCCATATGACCCGTTTCAAGAAGCCATATGACCCGTTTCAAGAAGCTAGCTACTTCACAGAGGCATTGGAAAGCAATTCACTTTTTTCTAATCAATGGGTTTTTTTTTAGGCTGAAATGCCTTCTGGAACATGTGAACTTTCATGTGCCTTAATAACAAACTTGTTTGCCATCTATAAATACGAAAACAATTGTTAAATTACTAGCCTAGTTGGTTTAGCCACAGAAAAAGACAGGAACCTTCCCCCTAGCCATGATTGGCTGAGATCATGGATTAGCTAGCTAACATTGAACCTAGTTTGTTAGCTTTAGCTACCTGCAGTTTCATACTACAGCATTTCATGCATAGTGGCTAGCTATAACAAACTGTTTGTGCTGTATCTATGTGTTGGGATTATGGTTAATTTTTTAGCTAGCTAGCTAAGGAAAAGACAAGTTAGCCAGGTTTGTCTGAGGGTAATTATGGCCATGTATTGTATGTGAATCCCTAAAGAGATGGGTGCGACTACGGCTTAAGAGGGTGTGAACGATGCTGAATGGGTGTAAACAAAGACAAGCTCTCCAGCAGGTGTACCAAAACATTCAAGGGCCATTTTCAAAAGTGGGGTTACAAGTTTATCAACTTTCAAGCAGAATTGCTTTCCCATTGTCCCTCAACTGCAGGGTATGATATACCATTTTGTAGCTCTGAGTCTCTACTTTTATCCTGTGTAACAAAACAAAAAAACAATTTCAAATTTGTACTACAATCTAGTCAGCGGAGATATCCCCATCATGTGGTGTTCCTCAACACTCCAGTACTAGAGCACTGAACACAGTCACACCAATGGCTTGGCTGTTTTCTCCCTGTTCCATGTTCCATATTGTCCATGTTCCATGTTCCATATTCTCCCTGTTCCACGTTCCATATTCTCCCTGTTCCATGTTCCATATTCTCCCTGTTCCACGTTCCATATTCTCCCTGTTCCATGTTCCATATTCTCCCTGTTCCATGTTCCATATTCTCCCTGTTCCATGTTCCATTTTCTCCCTGTTCCATGTTCCATATTCTCCCTGTTCCATATTCCATATTCTCCCTGTTCCATGTTCCATATTCCATATTCTCCATGTTCCATATTCTGTTCCATGTTCCATATTCTCCCTGTTCCATGTTCCATATTCTCCCTGTTCCATATTCTCCATGTTCCATATTCTCCCTGTTCCATGTTCCATATTCTCCCTGTTCCATGTTCCATATTCTCCCTGTTCCATGTTCCATATTCTCCCTGTTCCATGTTCCATATTCTCCCTGTTCCATGTTCCATATTCTCCCTGTTCCACGTTCCATATTCTCCCTGTTCCACGTTCCATATTCTCCCTGTTCCACGTTCCATATTCTCCCTGTTCCACGTTCCATCTTCTCCCTGTTCCACGTTCCATCTTCTCCCTGTTCCCTGTTCCATATTCTCCCTGTTCCACGTTCCATATTCTCCCTGTCTCATGAATGGCCCCTCAGGGAGGTCATTCAGTTCAGTTCAGGATGAGTTTCTGAGTCCCCACAGGGGTAATTAAAGCATTGTTGGAGCACAATAACACATTGACATATAGCCCTTCACATGTAGTACAATCCAAAGTACATAGACATTAATATTTTATTAAGCTACATACACACACACATACATACATAGAGTTTGCATGTACATTACACATTACTGGTACATAAAGTTGTATACTGTGAACAGCAGTGTAAAGTCACATCATTCATATTCTCAATGGTCATTGGTCAGTCACAGTGGTGGTCAGTCACAGTGGTAGTCAGACCCAGTGGTGGTCAGTCACAGTGGTGGTCAGTCACAGTGGTGGTCAGACCCAGTGGGGTCAGTCACAGTGGTGGTCAGTCACAGTGGTGGTCAGACCCAGTGGTGGTCAGATCCAGTGGTGGTCAGTCACAGTGGTGGTCAGTCACAGTGGTGGTCAGACCCAGTGGTGGTCAGATCCAGTGGTGGTCAGTCACAGTGGTGGTCAGACCCAGTGGTGGTCAGACCCAGTGGTGGTCAGATCCAGTGGTGGTCAGACCCAGTGGTGGTCAGATCCAGTGGTGGTCAGTCACAGTGGTGGTCAGACCCAGTGGGGTCAGACCCAGTGGTGGTCAGACCTAGTGGTGG
>NC_056438.1:8842681-8850181 GCF_018296145.1 Oncorhynchus tshawytscha | reverse complement strand
GTGTACTCTGTCTGTGTGTGTGTGTGTGTGTACTCTGTCTGTGTGTGTGTGTGTGTGTGTACTCTGTCTGTGTGTGTGTGTGTGTGTACTCTGTCTGTGTGTGTGTGTGTGTGTGTACTCTGTCTGTGTGTGTGTGTGTGTGTACTCTGTCTGTGTGTGTGTGTACTCTGTCTGTGTGTGTGTGTACTCTGTCTGTGTGTGTGTGTGTGTGTACTCTGTCTGTGTGTGTGTGTGTACTCTGTCTGTGTGTGTGTGTACTCTGTCTGTGTGTGTGTGTGTACTCTGTCTGTGTGTGTGTGTGTGTACTCTGTCTGTGTGTGTGTGTACTCTGTCTGTGTGTGTGTGTACTCTGTCTGTGTGTGTGTGTGTGTACTCTGTCTGTGTGTGTGTGTGTGTACTCTGTCTGTGTGTGTGTGTACTCTGTCTGTATGTGTGTGTGTGTACTCTGTCTGTGTGTGTGTGTGTGTGTACTCTGTCTGTGTGTGTGTGTACTCTGTCTGTGTGTGTGTGTACTCTGTCTGTGTGTGTGTGTACTCTGTCTGTGTGAGTGTGTACTCTCTCTGTGTGTGTGTGTACTCTCTGTATGTGTGTGTACTCTCTCTGCATGTGTGTGTACTCTCTCTGTGTGTGTGTGTGTGTGTACTCTGTCTGTGTGAGTGTGTACTCTCTGTATGTGTGTGTACTCTCTCTGTGTGTGTGTGTGTGTGTGTCTGTACTCTGTCTGTGTGAGTGTACTCTCTCTGTGTGTGTGTGTACTCTGTCTGTGTGTGTGTGTACTCTCTCTGTGTGTGTGTACTCTGTCTGTGTGTGTGTGTACTCTCTCTGTGTGTGTGTACTCTGTCTCTGTGTGTGTGTACTCTCTCTGTGTGTGTGTACTCTGTCTGTGTGTGTGTGTGTACTCTCTGTGTGTGTGTGTACTCTGTCTGTGTGAGTGTACTCTCTCTCTGTGTGTGTGTGTGTACTCTCTGTGTGTGTGTACTCTGTCTGTGTGAGTGTACTCTCTCTGTGTGTGTGTGTACTCTCTCTGTGTGTGTGTACTCTCTGTATGTGTGTGTACTCTGTCTGTGTGAGTGTGTACTCTCTGTATGTGTGTGTACTCTCTCTGTGTGTGTGTGTACTCTCTCTGTGTGTGTGTGTGTGTGTACTCTGTCTGTGTGAGTGTGTACTCTCTGTATGTGTGTGTACTCTCTGTGTGTGTGTGTGTGTACTCTTTGTGTGTGTGTACTCTGTGTGTGTCTGTTCTCTCTGTTATTGTTTTTGTGAAACAGGAAGTACAGCCCTTGGGTCTCTTCTCAACTTCCTGTCCGCCGGCCGACCCGGCTGTACCTGCTTCCTGGAAAGCAACCAGGAAAGTGTTACTAGCGTCTGTCAAAAGGTCACCTGGCAACTGTTTCCCTGGGATACAGTAAGGCGTCCACTATGGGATGGAAATGGACGCAGAGGAGGATAGGGGAGGAGATAAAGGGAGGAGGAGAGGAGACAAGGGGAGAAAGGAAAGAGGAGAGGAGACAAAAGGAAAAGAGAAAAGGGGACGAGGAGAGGAAGGGGAGAGGGGAGGAGACAAGAGGAGAGGGGAGGAGGCAAGAAGAAGGGTAGAAGAGAGGAGACAGGAGAGGGGAGGAGACAAGAGGAAGGGGGAGGAGACAAGAGGAGAGGAGACAAGAGGAAGGGGGAGGAGACAAGAGGAAGGGGAGAGGAGACAAGAGGAAGGGGAGAAGAGGGGAGACAGGAGAGGGGAGGAGACGAGAGGAGACAGGAGAGGGGAGGAGACGAGGAGAGGGAGGAGACAAGAGGAAGGGGAGAAGAGAGGAGACAGGAGAGGGGAGGAGACAAGAGGAAGGGGAGAGGGGAGGAGACAAGAGGAGAGGGAGGAGACAAGATGAAGGGGGGAGGAGACAAGAGGAAGGGGAGAGGAGACAAGAGGAAGGGGAGAAGAGAGGAGACAGGAGAGGGGAGGAGACAAGAGGAGAGGGAGGAGACAAGAGGAAGGGGAGAAGAGAGGAGACAGGAGAGGGGAGGAGACAAGAGGAATGGGAGAGGGGAGGAGACAAGAGGAGAGGGAGGAGACAAGAGGAAGGGGAGAAGAGAGGAGACAAGAGGAGAGGGAGGAGACAAGAGGAAGGGGAGAAGAGAGGAGACAGGAGAGGGGAGGAGACAAGAGGAAGGGGAGAGGGGAGGAGACAAGAGGAAGGGGAGAGGGGAGGAGACAAGAGGAAGGGGAGAGGGGAGGAGACAAGAGGAGAGGGGAGGAGACAAGAGGAAGGGGAGAGGGGAGGAGACAGGAGAGGGGGGAGGAGACAAGAGGAATGGGAGAGGGGAGGAGACAAGAGGAAGGGGAGAGGGGAGGAGACAAGAGGAAGGGGAGAGGGGAGGAGACAAGAGGAATGGGAGAGGGGAGGAGACAAGAGGAAGGGGAGAAGAGAGGAGACAGGAGAGGGGAGGAGACAAGAGGAAGGGGAGAGGGGAGGAGACAAGAGGAAGGGGAGAGGGGAGGAGACAAGAGGAAGGGGAGAGGAGACAAGAGGAAGGGGAGAAGAGAGGGGAGACAGGAGAGGGAGGAGACGAGAGGAGACAGGAGAGGGGAGGAGACGAGGAGAGGGGAGGAGACAAGAGGAAGGGGAGAAGAGAGGAGACAGGAGAGGGGAGGAGACAAGAGGAAGGGGAGAGGGGAGGAGACAAGAGGAGAGGGAGGAGACAAGATGAAGGGGGAGGAGACAAGAGGAAGGGGAGAGGAGACAAGAGGAAGGGGAGAAGAGAGGAGACAGGAGAGGGGAGGAGACAAGAGGAGAGGGAGGAGACAAGAGGAAGGGGAGAAGAGAGGAGACAGGAGAGGGGAGGAGACAAGAGGAATGGGAGAGGGGAGGAGACAAGAGGAGAGGGAGGAGACAAGAGGAAGGGGAGAAGAGAGGGGAGAAGAGAGGAGACAAGAGGAGAGGGAGGAGACAAGAGGAAGGGGAGAAGAGAGGAGACAGGAGAGGGGAGGAGACAAGAGGAAGGGGAGAGAGGGGAGGAGACAAGAGGAAGGGGAGAGGGGAGGAGACAAGAGGAAGGGGAGAGGGGAGGAGACAAGAGGAGAGACAAGGGGAGGAGACAAGAGGAAGGGGAGAGGGGAGGAGACAAGAGGAAGGGGAGAGGGGAGGAGACAAGAGGAAGGGGAGAGGGGAGGAGACAAGAGGAAGGGGAGAAGAGAGGAGACAAGAGGAGAGGGGAGGGAGGAGACAAGAGGAAGGGGAGAAGAGAGGAGACAGGAGAGGGGAGGAGACAAGAGGAATGGGAGAGGGGAGGAGACAAGAGGAAGGGGAGAGGGGAGGAGACAAGAGGAAGGGGAGAGGGGAGGAGACAAGAGGAATGGGAGAGGGGAGGAGACAAGAGGAAGGGGAGAAGAGAGGAGACAGGAGAGGGGAGGAGACAAGAGAAAGGGGAGAGGGGAGGAGACAAGAGGAAGGGGAGAGGGGAGGAGACAGGAGAGGGGAGGAGACAAGAGGAATGGGAGAGGGGAGGAGACAAGAGGAGAGGGAGGAGACAAGAGGAAGGGGAGAGGGGAGGAGACGAGAGGAAGAGGAGAGGGAGGAGACAAGAGGACAAGAGGAAGAGGGGAGGAGACAAGAGGAAGGGGAGAGGGGAGGAGACAAGAGGAAGAGGAGAGGGGAGGAGACAAGAGGAATGGGAGAGGGGAGGAGACAAGAGGAGAGGGAGGAGACAAGAGGAAGGGGAGAGGGGAGGAGACGAGAGGAAGAGGAGAGGGAGGAGACAAGAGGAAGAGGAGAGGGGAGGAGACAAGAGGAAGGGGAGAGGGGAGGAGACAAGAGGAAGAGGAGAGGGGAGGAGACAAGAGGAAGGGGAGAGGGGAGGAGACAAGAGGAGAGGGAGGAGACAAGAGGAAGGGGAGAGGGGAGGAGACAAGAGGAAGGGGGGAGGGAGGAGACAGGAGAGGGAGGAGACAGGAGGAAGGGGGAGGGGAGGAGACGAGAGGGGAGGAGACAAGAGGAAGGGGGGGGGGAGGAGACAGGAGAGGGGAGGAGACAGGAGGGGGGGGAGGGGAGGAGACAGGAGAGGGGAGGAGACAGGAGAGGGGAGGAGACAAGAGGAAGGGGAGAGGGGAGGAGACAAGATGAAGGGGAGAGGGGAGGAGACAAGAGGAAGAAGAGAGGGAGGAGACAAGAGGAAGAGGAGAGGGGAGGCGACAAGAGGAAGGGGAGAGGGGAGGAGACAGGAGAGGGGAGGAGACAGGAGGAAGGGGGAGGGGAGGAGACAGGAGAGGGGAGGAGACAAGAGGAAGGGGGGGGGGAGGAGACAGGAGAGGGGAGGAGACAGGAGGAAGGGGGAGGGGAGGAGACAGGAGAGGGGAGGAGACAGGAGAGGGGAGGAGACAGGAGAGGGGAGGAGACAAGAGGAAGGGAGAGAGGGAGGGGGAGGAGACAAGAGGAGAGGGAGGAGACAAGAGGAAGGGGAGAAGAGAGGAGACAGGAGAGGGGAGGAGACAAGAGGAGAGGGGAGGAGACAAGAGGAGAGGGGAGGAGACAAGAGGAAGGGGAGAGGGGAGGAGACAGGAGAGGGGAGGAGACAGGAGGGGAAAAGAAGACCCTTTATCAACAGTCACATGTTTCTTTATTGTAATTTTCAGCTCCATTTTTCTCACCAGTTTCGTGATTTTGATCTTGTCTCATCCCCAACGGGCTCGGGAGAGGCGACGGTCGAGTCATGCATCCTCCGAAGCATGACCTGCCAACCAGCTGCACCAATGTGTCGGGGGAAACACCTTTCAACTGGCGGGCCACAGAGTCGCTGATCAGCCAAGTAAAGACCCTCCCCTAACCCAGATGACGGAGGGCCAAACCCCCTAACCCAGATGACGTTGGGCCAAACCCCCTAACCCAGATGACGTTGGGCCAAACCCCCTAACCCAGATGACATTGGGCCAAACCCCACCCCCTAACCCAGATGACGTTGGGCCAAACCCTCCCCTAACCCAGATGACAAGGCCAAACCCCCCTAACCCAGATGACGTTGGGCCAAACCCCCTAACCCAGATGACGTTGGGCCAAACCCCCCTAACCCAGATGACGTTGGGCCAAACCTCCCCTAACCCAGATGACGTTGGGCCAAACCCCCTAACCCAGATGACGTTGGGCCAAACCCCCTAACCCAGATGACGTTGGGCCAAACCCCCTAACCCAGATGACGTTGGGCCAAACCCCCTAACCCAGATGACATTGGGCCAAACCCCCTAACCCAGATGACGTTGGGCCAAACCCTCCCCTAACCCAGATGACGTTGGGCCAAACCCCCCTAACCCAGATGACGTTGGGCCAAACCCCCTAACCCAGATGACGTTGGGCCAACCCCCTAACCCAGATGACGTTGGGCCAAACCCTCCCCTAACCCAGATGACGTTGGGCCAAACCCCCTAACCCAGATGACGTTGGGCCAAAACCCCCTAACCCAGATGACGTTGGGCCAAACCCCCTAACCCAGATGACGTTGGGCCAAACCCCCTAACCCAGATGACGTTGGGCCAAACCCTCCCTAGCCCAGATGACGTTGGGCCAAACCCTCCCCTAACCCAGATGACGTTGGGCCAAACCCCCTAACCCAGATGACGTTGGGCCAAACCCTCCCTAACCCAGATTACGTTTGGCCAAACTGTCCCCTAACCCAGATGACCTTGGGCCAAACCCTCCCTAACCCAGATGACACTGGGCCAAACCCCCTAACCCAGATGACGTTGGGCCAAACCCCCTAACCCAGATGACGTTGGGCCAAACCCCCTAACCCAGATGACGTTGGGCCAAACCCTCCCTAACCCAGATGACGTTGGGCCAAACCCTCCCTAACCCAGATGACGTTTGGCCAAACTGTCCCCTAACCCAGATGACCTTGGGCAAAACCCCCCCTAACCCAGATGACACTGGGCCAAACCCCCTAACCCAGATGATGTTGGGCCAAACCCCCCTAACCCAGATGACGTTGGGCCAAACCCTCCCCTAACCCAGATGACGTTGGGTCAAACCCTCCCCTAACCCAGATGATGTTGGGCCAAACCCTCCCCTAACCCAGATGACGTTGGGCCAAACCCCCTAACCCAGATGACGTTGGGCCAAACCCCCCCTAGCCCAGATGACATTGGGCCAAACCCTCCCTAACCCAGATGACGTTGGGCCAAACCCCCTAACCCAGATGACGTTGGGCCAAACCCTCCCCTAACCCAGATTACGTTTGGCCAAACTGTCCCCTAACCCAGATGACCTTGGGCCAAACCCTCCCCTAACCCAGATGACACTGGGCCAAACCCCCTAACCCAGATGACGTTGGGCCAAAACCCCCCTAACCCAGATGACGTTGGGCCAAACCCCCCTAACCCAGATGACGTTGGGCCAAACCCCTCCCTAACCCAGATGACGTTGGGCCAAACCCTCCCCTAACCCAGATGACGTTTGGCCAAACTGTCCCCTAACCCAGATGACCTTGGGCCAAACCCTCCCCTAACCCAGATGACACTGGGCCAAACCCCCTAACCCAGATGACGTTGGGCCAAACCCTCCCCTAACCCAGATGACGTTGGGCCAAACCCTCCCCTAACCCAGATGACGTTGGGTCAAACCCTCCCCTAACCCAGATGATGTTGGGCCAAACCCTCCCCTAACCCAGATGACGTTGGGCCAAACCCTCCCCTAACCCAGATGACACTGGGCCAAACCCTCCCCTAACCCAGATGACGTTGGGCCAAACCCTCCCCTAAACCCAGATGACGTTGGGCCAATTGTGCGCCGCCTTATGGGACTCCCGGTTGCGACACAGTCTGGGATCAAACCCGGGTCTGTAGTGACGCCTCAAGAACTACGATGCAGTGCCTTAGACCGCTGCGCCACTCAGGAGGTCAAATTGACATTGTTTTATGACTGTCTATCTCTTCATATGTTTGACACTTTCTCCCTTTTTATAAGTCTTTCTACAACAGAAAATGAACACAATTCAATGGATATCGATCAACAACGAGGTAAGACTCGACGCTGTGACTGCAGATGACTGACTTGCTCACTTATTTGTGTGTGTCTGTCTGCAGGGATGAGGAGGAGGAAGATGTCAGGGAGGAGGAGGATGTCAGGGAGGAGGAGGAGGTCAGGGAGGAGGTCAGGGAAGGGGAGGAAGATGTGAGGGAGGAGGAGGAAGATGTCACCTCTTCCTCCTCCTCCCTCACATCTTCCTCCCCTTCCCTGACCTCCTCCCTGACCTCTTCCTCCTCCTCCCTGACCTCTTCCTCCTCCTCCCTGACCTCCTCCTCCTCCCTCACCTCTTCCCTCCTCCTCCCTCACCTCTTCCTCCTCCCTCACCTCTTCCTCCTCCTCCCTGACATCTTCCTCCTCCTCCCTCACCTCTTCACCCTCCTCCTCCCTGACCTCTTCCTCCTCCTCCCTCACCTCTTCCTCCTCCCTCACCTCTTCCTCCTTCCTCCTCCCTGACCTCTTCCTCCTCCTCCCTGACCTCTTCCTCCTCCCTGAC
>NC_056438.1:8802681-8837681 GCF_018296145.1 Oncorhynchus tshawytscha | reverse complement strand
ACATAACGGTCTTGACATGATCACCAGTCTATATGCATGTGATTGTTCATGTTAGATAACATTCCCGGCAATTCAGCTACTTATTCAAACTCCTTCACTGTCACATGTCTCTTTCCTGTGAACCGGGATTAGTTTCTAAAAACGAAATTAGTCACTTTTTGTTTTTTAGATAAACCTGTGGCAAGTTACATTAATCCGGTTTAAAATGATTAGCTACCAACAGCTCATAAGCCTAACTTTGGGTAGTTAGTTAGATACTGTAGCATATAGTTAATATACTGGCAAAGCCAACAAACATTAGCTAGCTAGCTAACATACCGGTACATACAAGCTAACGATACGCATAACTAACAGATTGTCAGCCAACATAGTATTTAAAGTAACTTATTTGAAAAGTACTTTTATATTACATTTCTCAACATTTTCTTAACATTAGTCATAATTAGCTAAAGGAATTTAGCATTTGTTTACACTCTCGTATTTTCTGCCATTTTCTTCAAATCTGAAAACGTTGTGAAGCTATGCCAATTTTCTGGAGAATGGCATCGTTTTCCCTAAAAGCACGGAAATAGGGGGCACGCATCACCGGGGGCACACATCCTCCAAACATAATGATGGTCATTATGACCAAACAGTTCTAATTTGTTTCATCAGACCAGAGGACATTTCTCCAAAACGTATGATCTTTGTCCCCATGTGTAGTTGCAAACCGTAGTCTGGCTTTTTTATGGCGGTTTTGGAGCAGTGGCTTCTTCCTTGCTGAGTGGCCTTTCAGGTTATGTCGATATAGGACACGTTTTAATGTGGATATAGATACTTTTGTACCTGTTTCCTCCAGCATCTTCACAAGGTCCTTTGCTGTTGTTCTGGGATTGATTTGCACTTTTCACACCAAAGTACTTTCCTCTCTAGGAGACAGAATGCGTCTCCTTCCTGAGTGGTATGACGGCTGCGTGGTCCCATGGTGTTTATACTTGCGTACTATTATTGTACAGATGAACGTGGTACCTTCAGGCATTTGGAAATTGCTCCCAAGGATGAACCAGACTTGTGGAGGTCTACAATATTTTGCTCTTGGCTGATTTCTTTTGATTTTCCCATGATGTCAAGCAAAGAGGCACTGAGTTTGAAGGTAGGCCTTGAAATACATCCACAGGTACACCTCCAATTGACTCAAATTATGTCAATTAAGCTATCAGAAGCTTCTAAAGTCATGACATCACTGTCTGGAATTTTCCAAGCTGTTTAAAGGCACAGTCAACTCAGTGTATGTAAACTTCTGACCCACTGGAATTGTGATACAGTGAATTATAAGTGAAATAATCTGTCTGTAAACAAATGTTGTAAAAATGACTTGTGTCATGCACAAAGTAGATGTCCTAACCGACTTGCCAAAACTATAGTTTGTTAACAAGAAATTTATGGAGTGGTTGAAAATCGAGTTTTAGTTCCTCCAACCTAAGTGTATGTAAACTAGTTTTAATGACTCCAACCTAAGTGTATGTAAACTAGTTTTAATGACTCCAACCTAAGTGATGTAAACTAGTTTTAATGACTCCAACCTAAGTGTATGTACACTAGTTTTAATGACTCCAACCTAAGTGTATGTAAACTAGTTAATGACTCCAACCTAAGTGTATGTAAACTAGTTTTAATGACTCCAACCTAAGTGTATGTAAACTAGTTAATGACTCCAACCTAAGTGTATGTAAACTAGTTTTAATGACTCCAACCTAAGTGTATGTAAACTAGTTAATGACTCCAACCTAAGTGTATGTAAACTAGTTAATGACTCCAACCTAAGTGTATGTAAACTAGTTAATGACTCCAACCTAAGTGTATGTAAACTAGTTAATGACTCCAACCTAAGTGTATGTAAACTAGTTAATGACTCCAACCTAAGTGTATGTAAACTAGTTAATGACTCCAACCTAAGTGATGTAAACTAGTTTTAATGACTCCAACCTAAGTGTATGTAAACTAGTTAATGACTCCAACCTAAGTGATGTAAACTAGTTTTAATGACTCCAACCTAAGTGTATGTAAACTAGTTAATGACTCCAACCTAAGTGATGTAAACTAGTTTTAATGACTCCAACCTAAGTGTATGTAAACTAGTTTTAATGACTCCAACCTAAGTGGATGTAAACTAGTTTTAATGACTCCAACCTAAGTGTATGTAAAGTTTTAATGACTCCAACCTAAGTGTTTTAAACTAGTTAATGACTCCAACCTAAGTGTATGTAAACTAGTTAATGACTCCAACCTAAGTGTTTGTAAACTAGTTTTAATGACTCCAACCTAAGTGTATGTAAACTAGTTAATGACTCCAACCTAAGTGTTTGTAAACTAGTTTTAATGACTCCAACCTAAGTGTATGTAAACTAGTTTTAATGACTCCAACCTAAGTGTATGTACACTAGTTTTAATGACTCCAACCTAAGTGTATGTAAACTAGTTTTAATGACTCCAACCTAAGTGTATGTACACTAGTTTTAATGACTCCAACCTAAGTGTATGTAAACTAGTTAATGACTTAATGATGTAAACTAGTTAATGACTCCAACCTAAGTGTTTGTAAACTAGTTTTAATGACTCCAACCTAAGTGTATGTAAACTGTTAATGACTCCAACCTAAGTGTTTGTAAACTAGTTTTAATGACTCCAACCTAAGTGTATGTACACTAGTTTAATGACTCCAACCTAAGTGTATGTAAACTAGTTAATGACTCCAACCTAAGTGTATGTACACTAGTTTTAATGACTCCAACCTAAGTGTATGTAAACTAGTTAATGACTCCAACCTAAGTGTATGTAAACTAGTTTTAATGACTCCAACCTAAGTGATGTAAACTAGTTTTAATGACTCCAACCTAAGTGTATGTAAACTTCCGATTTCAACTGTACATAGACATGGAATCACTAGTCACTTTAATAATGTTTACATACTGTTTTACTCATCTCATATGTATATACTGTATTCTATTCTACTGTATTTTAGTCAATGCCAGTCTGACATTGTTAGTCCTAATATTTACATATGATATATTTCTTTTACTTTTAGATGTGTGAGTATTGTTGTGAATTGTTAGATACTACTGTAGTTGGAGCTAGAAACACACGCATTTCGCTACACCCGCAATGACATCTGCTAAACATGTGTATGTGACTCATACAATTTGATTTGATTAGATTAGTGTCCACTGCTTGTTTACTTAGATTTTTTACAACTTTTTCTCCCCAATTTCGTGATAACCAATTGGTAGTTAGTCTTGTCCCATCGCTGCAACCTCCCTACGGTCGAGAGCCATGCGTTCTCCGAAACGCGATCCTGCCAAGTCACACTGCTTCTTGACACACTGCTCGTTTAACCCGGAAGCCAGCCCTAATACGGGTAAGCCTGGGGAAGTTTGTGGTAGAAGAAATAGGGATGGTGACCGTTTTACCGGCAGTCATGAGTCATGTCCACATTAAATATCCACGTGACCATTGAGTCACGGTAATCTCCTCTTATATACTCGGGTAGTACCCGACACACTAACGAGCTAATGGCTTGGTACCAGGGTTTGGGGAGTAACAGATTACAACAACAAAAATGTAATCTTTTACATGATCAGCAACAATAATAATGTAATCAGATTATAGATATTTTTGTTTTATACCTTTTTAGTTGAAAAAATGCGCGAAAATGTAAGTTTGTTTCCGCCTGAGCGAGTCTGACCAGAATTCAGAAACCACTATGTTGACACATCAAATGCATTTGATGTATAGCACAGGAAATGAGCGTGAATACTAGGCTTTGATAGGCTACAGTCCAAGCTATGTCTTCCAATGGTGCGACTGCTGTCGGCATCCAAAGATTGTTCAACGTTTGAAGGGAAGACAGGTGTGGCCTACCTGTGATACGGAAATCACTTAGGCCCATTATAGGTTACATAGGGCCTTGATGTGAATCACATTGCTGCTCTCTCTGATTTAGCTATTTGCAACAGCTTGTGGTTGTTGTGGATGGTTGTTCACAATTGTATAGGACTGCCCACAATTGTTCGCAATTGTATATGTGTATAATAATGGTTGATTTGAAGAAGTTTAATTAAGCTGCCTATCAATCAATATCAATATTTTTCTAAACTGAAAAACCTCTAACAAATAAAACAAAGGCGGAGTCGCCAAAGTACTTTTGTACTTTTATTTACATAAGTGTAATTTTAATTTACATAATTGCCAATTTTAATTGACATAATTTTAAATTTAATTTACATAATTTAAATTAAATTTACATTATTTTTATTTTTATTTACGTAATGATTCCGGAAGAAGAACAGCACTGACACATTAACAGCTCAATCAAAACGGTCCCCCCCTCTTTGAACTGATAGAGAGGCTTCTTTTATAGGGGAAGCCCCTCCCATCAGAACATACCAAACTCATTCATTAATTAAGCCATTTGCAACTTTAAAGCCTATATTTTCCACTCAGCTAAAAACATCATGAATTATCTTCATTGAACCTTTCGCCAATCGGTTTTTCATAATAAAATATAACACATTTTCACTATATCAACGCGCCATTCTGGACAGGCATGACAAAGCCAGCCTGATTGCTGTATGCTGCCTGTGGACCAGTGATAGACTTCTCCTTCACAAAAGCCTTCCCAGAAGAGTGGAGGCTGTTATAGCAGCAAAAGGGGGACCAACTCCATATTAATGCCCATGATTTTGGAATGAGATATTTTGGTCATCAGATTTTTTAAATATTTTTTATAATAAAAATACAGAATCGTTGTATTCATTGGATTGAGCTTCTCACCAGTTTCACTGTAAGGGAAAAATATATCCAAATATTCTTTACTTCTTTACAAATATTCTATACTTCTTTACTGTATTACCTATACTTTCCAGATTTGGCTACACTACAGTCTAAATACAGTCTGATAAATACATTTAGACCCATTGTCATGAATTAATTCAAACGATTTAACTGTTTGACTGACAGGTGGGATGACCAATGGGGTTGAGTTTTTGCCACCATCATTATGGCCTGGATTGAAGTATGGATAGAGTTTCTCAGTGAAGGTCTGACCGGTGAAGGACTAGATCAGAGACCTGGTCTCCACATCATAGAAGGAGACCAGACCCTCCTCATAATCCGCACACACACACACCTTCTGGGGCTTCTGACTGAGAAAGAGGGGGACAGAGGGGACAGCGAGAGCCCTGTACTCTCCATCTCCCAGCCACACAGTCCAGTATCCATTTTCCAGGGTTCAGGTAAATCAGCCCCTTCCTGTTGATGGACTCTCTGGCCACTCCTAAAACCCACCTAGTCTTCCCCTTCACCTGCACCTCATAGTAGAATCTCCCTAAGGAGAAGCCTTCGTTTCCCAGGACACAGGTCGTATATTTAAACCTCTCCAGGTTGTCAGTGAGATTCTGTCGTGTGTCTCCACCTCTCACTAGTTTCCCATCTTCAGACAGGATGAGTCTGGGATGTGCTGTACCAGGGTCCAGGGACACAGCCACTGTATAGTGAGGAATCTTCTTAAACTCTTGTTCAGTTCCACAGAGTGTTGGATCTTCTTCGGTTGCTCTACAGCAGGTCAACCACAACCTGGACCAAGATTCTCTTCCAAACACAGCCAGAATCACATCCAGGTGTAGCAGGGCCTGGGGCTAGGGGACAGGCAGCCCATCTCTAGAATGTACGTTGACCTTGTTTTCATGCTTTACAGTTAACCTTGGGAAATGTTTTTCTTCCTTCCTATCCATCACTGGCCCAGTATTTAATGTACTCAAGGCAGGAAAAGGAAGAAGGCTAATTGTTTACTGAGTATTGGAACAGAACCAATATCAATGTTGAATAGTTCAGCATAAGGAGTATTGGAACAGAACCAATATCAGTGTTGAATAGTTCAGTGGCATGCTTTGGTTCAGTTTGCTTCTGGTGTTTGATGGCTAATGTTGTGCGCCCTCCCACTCCTGTCTGTCTGTCTGTCTGTCTGTCTGTCTGTCTGTCTGTCTGTCTGTCTGTCTGTCTGTCTGTCTGTCTGTCTGTCTGTCTGTCTGTCTGTCTGTCTGTCTGTCTGTCTGTCTGTCTGTCTGTCTGTCTGTCTGTCTGTCTGTCTGTCTGTCTGTCTCTGTCTGTCTGTCTGTCTGTCTGTCTGTCTGTGTGAATTATCTCATTCTCTCTCTGCAGCCAAATTCAACACCATAATTACCAGTCATTCTCTGGTGGCCTCTTTCTCTGACCTGAAACACCAGCCATGTCCTGTTCTGAAACATTTTCTGCTGTAGCAAACGGACTCAAATTAAGACCCTACATCTGTAGCCTTTGCTACACACACACACACACACACACACACACACACACACACACACACACACACACACGTGGATGTTTTCTTATCTCTTCTTTTTGACAGCGTGTAGCACAAGGACAAACAAAGGTATGACAACGCTCCAATTTCCCTTCTTATAATAACAACACAATATAATAACGTCCTACAGAAATGACATTTTGATGTGTTGACAACTTGAATTACAATCTTTGTCAATGCCTTGTCCTCCACTGAAGGAACAACTCACTGTCTGTCCAATATGGCACCCTATTCCCTAGATGGTGTCCTAGGGGCCTGGTGGAAAGTGGTACACTATATAGGGAATAGGGTACCATTTGAGGTGCCACTATAACAGACTTTGTGGTATTTATATTTTGAGGTGCCACTATAACAGACTTTGTGGTATTTACATTTTGAGGTGCTGGCTGTCCCTTTCCCCCAGTCAGAGGAAGGAAAGGGTGGAGGGTGCAGCTTAAGGTGTTTGTGTGTGTGTGTGTGTGTGTGTGTGTGTGTGTGTGTGTGTGTGTGTGTGTGTGTGTGTGTGTGTGTGTGTGTGTGTGTGTGTGTGTGTGTGTGTGTGTGTGTGTGTGTGTGTGAGTAAGATGGGGGTAGCAGTCTATTATGTCATCTTCAGAACAGTAGAACCCTGGAAGTTGCCACTTCAACACAACAATTCCAGAGACAGAATTCTATGTGAGCATTCTCTCCCTATCCCCTCCTTCTCTCACTCCCACCTTTGTTTATCCCCCCTCTCTCTCTCTCTCTCTCTCCCTCTGTTTGTCTGTCTTTCAATGCCCCTCCTTCACCACTAGGTGTATATAGTGTCTTCCCCTCCTTCACCACTAGGTGTTAATAGTGTCCCTCCCCCCTCCTTCACCACTAGGTGTTAATAGTGTCCCTCCCCCTCTCCTTCACCACTAGGTGTTAATAGTGTCCCTTCCCCCTCCTGCACCACTAGGTGTTAATAGTGTCCCTCTCTCCTTCACCACTAGGTGTATATAGTGTTCCCCCTCCTTCACCACTAGGTGTATATAGTGTCTCCCCTCTCCTTCACCACTAGGTGTATATAGTGTCCCCCTTCCTTCACCACTAGGTGTATATAGTGTCTCCCCTCTCCTTCACCACTAGGTGTTAATAGTGTCTCCCCCTCCTTCCCCACTAGGTGTTTATAGTGTCCCCCCCTCTCCTTCACCACTCGGTGTTAATAGTGTCTCCCCCTCCTTCACCACTAGGTGTTAATAGTGTCCCTCCCCCTCCTTCACCACTCGGTGTTAATAGTGTCCCTCTCTCCTTCACCACTAGGTGTATATAGTGTCCCCCCCCTCCTTCCCCACTAGGTGTATATAGTGTCCCCCCTCCTTCACCACTCGGTGTTTATAGTGTCCCCCTCCTCACCACTAGGTGTTAATAGTGTCCCTCCCCTCTCCTTCACCACTAGGTGTATATAGTGTCTCCCCTCTCCTTCACCACTAGGTGTTAATAGTGTCTCCCCTCCCTCCTTCACCACTAGGTGTTAATAGTGTCCCCCTCTCCTTCACCACTAGGTGTATATAGTGTCCCCCCTCTCCTTCACCACTAGGTGTATATAGTGTCCCCCCTCCTTCACCACTAGGTGTTAATAGTGTCTCCCCTCCCTCTCCTTCACCACTAGGTGTATATAGTGTCCCCCCTCTCCTTCACCACTAGGTGTTATAGTGTCCCCCCTCTCCTTCACCACTAGGTGTATATAGTGTCCCCCCTCTCCTTCACCACTAGGTGTTAATAGTGTCCCCACTCTCCTTCACCACTAGGTGTATATAGTGTCCCTTCCCCCTCCTGCACCACTAGGTGTTAATAGTGTCCCTCTCTCCTTCACCACTAGGTGTATATAGTGTCCCCCCCCTCTCCTTCACCACTAGGTGTATATAGTGTCTCCCCCTCCTTCACCACTAGGTGTATATAGTGTCTCCCCTCTCCTTCACCACTAGGTGTTAATAGTGTCTCCCCCTCCTTCCCCACTAGGTGTTTATAGTGTCCCCCTCTCCTTCACCAGGTGTTAATAGTGTCTCCCCCTCCTTCACCACTAGGTGTTAATAGTGTCCCTCCCCCTCCTTCACCACTCGGTGTTAATAGTGTCCCTCTCTCCTTCACCACTAGGTGTATATAGTGTAACCCTCCTTCCCCACTAGGTGTATAAGTGTCCCCCCTCCTTCACCACTCGGTGTTTTAGTGTCTCCTCACCACTAGGTATAACTAGTGTCCCTACACCCCCTCTCCTTCACCACTAGGTGTATATAGTGTCTCCTCTCCTTCACCACTAGGTTTATATAGTGTCTCCCTCTCCTTCACCACTAGGTGTTAATAGTGTCTCCCCTCCCTCCTTCACCACTAGGTGTTAATAGTGTCCCCACTCTCCTTCACCACTAGGTGTATATAGTGTCCCCCCTCTCCTTCACCACTAGGTGTATATAGTGCCCCCTCTCCTTCACCACTAGGTGTATATAGTGTCTCCCCCTCCTTCACCACTAGGTGTATATAGTGTCCCCCCCTCCTTCACCACTAGGTGTTAATAGTGTCTCCCCTCCCTCCTTCACCACTAGGTGTTAATAGTGTCCCTCCCTCTCTCCTTCACCAGTAGTTGTTTATAGAGGGGAAACACTATTAACACCTAGTTACTAGCCGGCTACCACCCGACATCCTGCACCTTAGAGGCTGCTGCCCTATGTACATATGAACACGGGTCACATTAATAATGTTTACATACTGTTTATTAACCCACTTCATATGGAAACACTGTGTTTAGGTCTTCCTATATAACTACTGCTGTACACACCTTCTCTATAAACATACTGTCTATAGTGTCAATACACACCATTATTTATATATAGAAAACATTCCGGACTCTGACATCTGATATTTCTTAATTTCTTATTTTTTTAAACTTGATGTATTATGTGTGTATTGTGTTGTATTGCTAGGGTACTATGTATATATATATATATATATATACTATATATATATATATACTATCTATATGTACTACTGCACTGTTGGAGCTAGAAACACAAGCTTTTGACAGCACCTACGATAATATCTGTGTACGTGACAAATAAACGTTGATTTGATTTGTATCCGTGGTAACAGGTCGCTAGCGTTGCCGTCCCACAGAGTCTTCAGTGTGTGTGTGTGTGTGTGTGTGTGTGTGAGAGAAAAAGAGACTATGTATGTGTGTGCGAGTTTTTTGTGATGACCTCACTACCCTCTGGGGATTGGATCCATTTCTGGGGCTGCTGCCTCTGTCCCCTTCTCTTCCCCTCTCTCTCTCCACCCTCTCTTTCTCTCTCCACCCTCTCTCTCTCTCCACCCTCTCTCTCTCTCCTCTCTCTCTCTCTCTCTCTCTCTCTCTCCACCCTCTCTCTCTCTCTCTCTCTCTCTCTCCACCCTCTCTCTCTCTCCACCCTCTCTCTCTCTCCACCCCTCTCTCTCCACCCCTCTCTCTCTCTCCACCCTCTCTCTCCACCCTCTCTCTCTGTCTCTACACCCTCTCTCTCCTCTCTCTCTCTCTCCACCCTCTCTCTCTCCACCCTCTCTCTCTCCACCCCCTCTCTCTCCACCCTCTCTCTCTCCACCCTCTCTCTCTCTACCCTCTCTCTCTCTCTCCACCCTCTCTCTCTCTCTCCACCCTCTCTATCTCCACTCTCTCTCTCCACCCGCTCTCTCTCCACCCTCCCTCTCTCTCCACTCTCTCTCTCCACCCTCTCTCTCTCCACCCTCTCTCTCTCTCCTCTCTCTCTCTCTCTCCACCCTCTCTCTCTCCACCCTCTCTCTCTCTCCACCCTCTCTCTCTCTCCACCCTCTCTCTCTCCACCCCTCTCTCTCTCCACCCTCTCTCTCTCTCCACCCTCTCTCTCTCTACCCTCTCTCTCTCTCTCTCCACCCTCTCTATCTCCACTCTCTCTCTCCACCCTCTCTCTCTCCACCCTCCCTCTCTCTCTCCACCCCCTCTCTCTCCCTACACCCTCTCTCTCTCTCTCCACCCTCTCTCTCTCTCTCTCCACCCTCCCTCTCTCTCTCCACCCTCCCTCTCTCTCTCCACTCTCTCTCTCTCTCCACCCTCTCTCTCTCTCCACTCTCTCTCTGTTTCATCCTCCATCTCTTTCTTTACCTCTCTTTATCTCCATCATAAGATATCTCAATTTCTTTATCAAATTCTCCCCATGCATGTTTCACACAAAAGAACAGGTTGAATAGAGTCAGACAGGAATCTCCCTCCTGAACTACAATACAATACTATATACTGTGTGTTTTCCAAATGGCACTCTATTCCCTATTTAGTGCACTACTTCCGACGAGGGTCCATAGGGATTTGGTCAAGAGTAGTGCACTAGATATTGAATAGGGCGTCATTTGGGATGAAGCCCATACATTCCAATTAGTAGATTGGGACGCCTAATCCACTCCCCTCCACCTCCTCCCTCCCTCCGACCCTCTACTACATTAATTGGATTGGTCGCCTGCCCACTTGAAAGGAGTGAAAAGAGAGAAAGAAGGAGAGAAAAGAGAGAGAGCAACCATTAATCTCATTGTATGAGAACAAGAGACGGGAACTCCAAGAAAGTGGTGTGTGTGTGTGTGTGTGTGTGTGTGTGTGTGTGTGTGTGTGTGTGTGTGTGTGTGTAGGTCTTTGTGGACCCAGTTAAATCTGGCACAGTGAAAGGCAGTTCCTAAATAAGAACCCCTAACCCTTTATGTGACTCTCACACTCTGGTTTTCATCTGAGAGTGAGGGGAGGGGGGAGAGAGGAACAGAGAGGGGAGGGGAGAGAGGAACAGAGGGGAGAGGGGAGAGAGAAACAGAGGGGAGAGGGGAGAGAGAAACAGGGGAGAGAGGAACAGGGGAGAGAGGAACAGAGGGGAGAGGGGGAGAGGAACAGAGGGGAGAGAGGGGGAGAGAGGAACAGAGGGGAGAGAGGAACAGAGGGGAGAGGGGGAGAGAGGGACAGAGGGGAGAGGGGAACAGGGGAGAGAGGAACAGAGGGGACAGAGGAACAGGGGAGAGAGAGGAACAGGGGAGAGAGGAACAGATGGGAGAGAGGAACAGGGGAGAGAGGGGGAGAGAGGAACAGGGGAGAGAGGAACAGAGGGGAGAGAGAAACAGAGGGGAGAGAGGAACAGGGGAGAGAGGAACAGAGGGGAGAGGAACAGAGGGGAGAGGGGAACAGGGGAGAGAGGAACAGGGGAGAGAGGGGGAGAGAGGAACAGGGGAGAGAGGAACAGGGGAGAGAGGAACAGAGGGGAGAGGGGGAGAGAGGAACAGGGGAGAGAGGAACAGAGGGGAGAGAGGGGGAGAGAGGAACAGGGGAGAGAGGAACAGAGGGGAGAGAGGAACAGGGGAGAGAGGAACAGAGGGGAGAGGGGGAGAGAGGAACAGAGGGGAGAGAGGGGAAGAGAGGTACAGGGGAGAGAGGAACAGAGGGGAGAGAGGGGAGAGAGGAACAGAGGGGAGAGGGGGAGAGAGGAACAGGGGAGAGAGGGGGAGAGAGGAACAGGGGGAGAGAGGAACAGAGGGGAGAGAGGAACAGAGGGGAGAGAGGGACAGAGGGGAGAGGAACAGAGAGGAGAGAGAAGAGCGAGGGAGGAAGAGAGAGAGGGGGAGAGAGCGAGGAACAGAGGGGCGAGAGGGAGGGAGAAGAGTGAGAGGAGAGGGAGAGGGAGAGAGAAGAGTGAGAGAAGAGGGGGGAGAGAAAGAGAGCGAGAGAGATAGAGAGAGAGAGGAACAGAGGGATTATGGGGAAGGGGAATGAGAGGGCTACTTGCACAGTGTTGGGTAGGGATCACAGCAGAGATTGAATGAGGGTATAAGGAGTTCAGAGGTTTCAGTGCAGGACAGGGGCTGAGGTGTTCAGAGAGTTCAGTGCAGGACAGGGGCTGAGGTGTTCAGAGAGTTCAGTGCAGGACAGGGGCTGAGGTGTTCAGAGAGTTCAGTGCAGGACAGGGGCTGAGGTGTTCAGAGAGTTCAGTGCAGGACAGGGGCTGAGGTGTTCAGAGAGTTCAGTGCAGGACAGGGGCTGAGGTGTTCAGAGAGTTCAGTGCAGGACAGGGGCTGAGGTGTTCAGAGAGTTCAGTGCAGGACAGGGGCTTAGGTGTTCAGGGAGTTCAGTGCAGGACAGGCTCATCATGGATGGATATTGTGGGATAAGAGCTCAACTCTTCCACTGAGGGCAGGACATGATTTGACTGGGAAGACAAAAAACAATAACACAACACAAACAAAATAGCTAAGAATGAGTTAGTATCATTCTGAATTGATTTCGACATCCCAGAGAACACAATAGAAACTGTGATATGTTCAGCAAGCTCCTTGTAGTTGCCCTTGTTAGTGGAACTTTCCCTCACATTGTGCCACCTTGCTTCGTCTTACAACAAGACTTTATTTACAACGAGAAAGCAACTTGGCCCCTAAAATCCCAGAAATGCAGTATTTCTGTTTCTTATTACCTTCTAGTTGTGTCTCTCTCCACCCTCTCTCTCTCTCCACCCTCTCTCTCTCTCCACCCCCCCCTCTCTTTCTCTCTCTCTCTCTCCACCCTCTCTCTCTCCACCCTCTCTCTCTCTCCACCCTCTCGCTCTCTCTCTCTCCCTCTCTCGCTCTCCACCCTCTCTCTCTCCACCCTCTCTCTCTCTCTCTCCTCTCTCTCTCTCCACCCTCTCTCTCTCTCCACCCTCTCTCTCTCCACCCTCTCTCTCCACCCTCTCTCTCTCTCTCCACCCTCTCTCTCTCTCTCCACCCTCTCTCTCCACCCTCTCTCTCTCTCTCTCTCCACCTTCTCTCTCTCTCCACCCTCTCTCGCTCTCCACCCCTCTCTCTCCACCCTCTCTCTCTCTCTCCACCCTCTCTCTCTCTCCACCCTCTCTCTCTCTCTCCCTCTCTCGCTCTCCACCTTCTCTCTCTCTCTCTCTCTCTCCACCCTCTCTCTCTCTCTCCCTCTCTCGCTCTCCACCCTCTCTCTCTCTCTCTCCACCCTCTCTCTCTCTCCACCCTCTCTCTCTCTCCAACCTCTCTCTCTCTCCACTCTCTCTCTCTCCACCCTCTCTCTCTCTCTCCCTCTCTCGCTCTCCACCCTCTCTCTCTCTCTCTCCACCCTCTCTCTCTCTCCACCCTCTCTCTCTCTCCACCCTCTCTCTCCACCCTCTCTCTCTCTCCACCCTCTCTCTCTCTCTCCCTCTCTCGCTCTCCACCCCTCTCTCTCTCTCTCTCCACCCTCTCTCTCTCTCTCCCTCTCTCGCTCTCCACCCTCTCTCTCTCTCTCTCCACCCTCTCTCTCTCTCCACCCTCTCTCTCTCTCCACCCTCTCTCTCTCTCCACCCTCTCTCTCTCTCCACCCTCTCTCTCTCTCCACCCTCTCTCTCTCTCCACCCTATCTCTCTCTCCACCCTCTCTCTCTCCACCCTCTCTCTCCACCCTCTCTCTCTCTCCACCCCTCTCTCTCTCTCTCTCTCTCTCTCTCTCCACCCTCTCTTTCTCTCTCTCTCTCCACCCCTCTCTCTCTCTTCACCCTCTCTCTCCAACCTCTCTCTCCCTCTCTCCACCCTCTCTCTCCACCCTCTCTCTCTCTCTCTCCACCCCTCTCTCTCTCTCTCTCTCCACCCTCTCTCGCTCTCCACCCTCTCTCTCTCCACCCCTCTCTCTCTCTCTCTCCCTCTCTCTCTCTCCACCCTCTCTCTCTCTCCACCCTCTCTCTCTCCACCCTCTCTCTCCACCCTCTCTCTCTCTCTCCACCCTCTCTCTCTCTCTCCACCCTCTCTCTCCACCCTCTCTCTCTCTCTCTCTCCACCTTCTCTCTCTCTCCACCCTCTCTCGCTCTCCACCCCCTCTCTCTCTCCACCCCTCTCTCTCTCTCTCCACCCTCTCTCTCTCTCCACCCTCTCTCTCTCTCTCCCTCTCTCGCTCTCCACCTTCTCTCTCTCTCTCTCTCCACCCTCTCTCTCTCTCCACCCTCTCTCTCTCTCTCCCTCTCTCGCTCTCCACCCTCTCTCTCTCTCTCTCCACCCCTCTCTCTCTCTCCACCCTCTCTCTCTCTCCACCCTCTCTCTCTCTCCCTCTCTCTCTCTCCACCCTCTCTCTCTCTCTCCCTCTCTCGCTCTCCACCCCTCTCTCTCTCTCTCCACCCTCTCTCTCTCTCCACCCTCTCTCTCTCTCCACCCTCTCTCTCTCTCTCCACCCCTCTCTCTCTCTCCACCCTCTCTCTCTCTCTCCCTCTCTCGCTCTCCACCCCTCTCTCTCTCTCTCTCCACCCTCTCTCTCTCTCTCCCTCTCTCGCTCTCCACCCTCTCTCTCTCTCTCTCCACCCTCTCTCTCCACCCTCTCTCTCTCTCCACCCCTCTCTCTCTCTCTCCACCCCTCTCTCTCTCCACCCTATCTCTCTCTCCACCCTCTCTCTCTCCACCCTCTCTCTCCACCCTCTCTCTCTCTCCACCCTCTCTCTCTCTCTCTCTCCACCCTCTCTCTCTCTCTTCACCCTCTCTCTCCAACCTCTCTCTCCCTCTCTCCACCCTCTCTCTCCACCCTCCTCTCTCTCTCTCCACCCTCTCTCTCTCTCTCTCTCTCTCCACCCTCTCTCTCTCTCCACCCCCTCTCTCTCTCTCCACCCTCTCTCTCTCTCCACCCCTCTCTCTCCACCCTCTCTCTCTCCACCCTCTCTCTCTCCACCCTCTCTCTCTCTCTCTCCACCCTCTCTCTCTCTCCACCCTCTCTCTCTCTCTCTCCACCTCTCTCTCTCTCTCTCTCTCTCCACCCTCTCTCTCTCCACCCTCTCTCTCTCTCCACCCTCCCTCTCTCTCTCTCTCCACCCTATCTCTCTCTCCACCCTCCCTCTCTCTCTCTCTCCACCCTATCTCTCTCTCTCCACCCTATCTCTCTCTCTCCACCCTATCTCTCTCTCTCCACCCTCTCTCTCCACCCTCTCTCTCTCCACCCTCTCTCTCTCTCTCTCTCTCTCCACCCTCTCTCTCTCTCTCCACCCTCTCTCTCTCTCCACCCTCCCTCTCCACCCTATCTCTCTCTCTCCACCCTCCCTCTCTCTCTCTCTCTCTCCACCCTCCCCTCCTCTCTCTCTCTCTCTCCACCCTCCCTCTCTCTCTCTCTCTCTCTCCACCCTCCCTCTCTCTCTCTCTCCACCCTATCTCTCTCTCTCCACCCTATCTCTCTCTCTCCACCCTATCTCTCTCTCTCTCTCCACCCTCTCTCTCTCTCCATCCTCTCTCTCTCTCCACCCTCTCTCCACCCTCTCTCTCTCTCCACCCTCCCCTCTCTCTCTCTCTCTCCACCCTCCCCCTCTCTCTCTCTCTCTCCACCCTCCCTCTCTCTCTCTCTCTCTCTCCACCCTCCCTCTCTCTCTCTCTCCACCCTATCTCTCTCTCTCCACCCTATCTCTCTCTCTCCACCCTATCTCTCTCTCTCTCCACCCTCTCTCTCTCTCCATCCTCTCTCTCTCTCCACCCTCTCTCTCTCTCTCTCTCCACCCTCTCTCTCTCTCTCTCTCTCCACCCTCCCTCTCTCTCTCTCTCTCTCCACCCTCCCTCTCTCTCTCTCTCTCTCCACCCTCCCCTCTCTCTCTCTCTCCACCCTATCTCTCTCTCTCCACCCTATCTCTCTCTCTCCACCCTATCTCTCTCTCTCCACCCTATCTCTCTCTCTCTCCACCCTCTCTCTCTCTCCATCCTCTCTCTCTCTCCACCCTCTCCTCTCTCTCTCTCTCCACCCTCTCCTCTCTCTCTCTCTCCATCCTCTCTCTCTCTCCACCCTCTCTCTCTCTCTCTCTCCACCCTCTCCTCTCTCTCTCTCTCCACCCTCTCTCTCTCTTTCTTTCTCTGTTTCATCCTCCATCTCTTTCTTTACCTCAGTTTGAATACACATACCTTGGTCCATTACATCTCTTTCTTTACCTCAGTTTGAATACACAGACCTTCGTCCGTTACATGATCGATGCAGCTTTTCCCCAGAAGTTTGAATGTGATGTTGGCAATGAAAGGAGTTCTTCAACAAAAAAAATCAAACTACGTGGTCGTTAGCGTTAGCTACCAGAGTGCAGTTTTCACCACCAGAATGGCTAGCTATCTGGCTAGCTACTTGCTACTAAAGTTAGCAAGGCAAATTGAAATAAATGGCACTAACTCGACACAAAAATAAAGTTCTAAAACCCCAACAAACATTAAGTTCGAAAACCCAAATGCTGCAAAAGCTTTGAATAGTTGGAGGACATCCTCCGGAAGTTGTCATTACCATGTAGGTTAGGGATGGGCAACTGGCGGCCCACCTTGTGAAGGCCCTTGGATCAATAAATAAAAATGTATACATTTTTTAAAACTCATTTGGGGTCTTAACTTACTGTTGCGAGTTAGAATAGTAGAATACACATGGTGCAATTTCGAAATTTAGTTTTCGACTGTTTTATCTCAAGTTACTGATAGTAAATTTGCATTTTGTATTTATTATGGATCCCCAGGCAGCAGTTACTCTTTCTGGGGTCCAACAAAAATTAAGGCAGTAATATACATAAAAAATTAAAAAATGTAAACATTAAAATAAATTTTACAACAGATTTCCGTCTACTACGTCTACTGAAACACTCAATCCAGGTGACGTGTGTGTATAGTGTGTATGTTATGTGTGTTTGTATGCGTGTGTTTGCACCCGTGCGTGTGTCCCCGCTGTTCCATAAGGTGTATTTTTACCTGTTTTTTAAAATCTGATTCTACTGCTTGCATCAGTTACCTGATGTGGAATAGAGTTCCATGTCAAGGCTCTATGTAGTACTGTGAGCCTCCCATAGTCTGTTCTGGACTTGGGGACTGTGAAGAGACCTCTGGTGGCATGTCTTGTGGGGTATGCACGGGTGTCCGAGCTGTGTGCCAGTAGTTTAAACAGACACCTCGGTGCATTCAACATGTCAATAGTTCTTACAAAAACAAGTAGTGATGAAGTCAATCTCTTCTCTTCTATGAGCCATGAGCGATTGACATGCATATTATACATTATTTATTTATTTAACCTTTATTTAACCAGGTAGGCCAGTTGAGAACAAGTTCTCATTTACAACCTCGACCTGTCCAAGATAAAGCAAAGCAGTTCGACACAAACAACAACACAGATGGAATAAACAAACGTACAGTCAATAACACAATAGAAAAATCTATGCACAGTGTGTGCAAATGGCGTGAGGAGGTAAGGCAATAAATAGGCCATAGTAGCAAAGAAATGACAATTTAGCAAATTAACACTGGAGTGATAGATGTGCAGATGATGATGTGTAAGTAGAAATACTGGTGTGTAAAAGAGCAGAAAAGTAAATAAAAACAATATGGGGATGAGGTAGGTAGATTGGATGGGCTATTTACAGATGGACTATGTACAGCTGCAGCGATCAGTTAGCTGCTCAGATAGCTGATGCTTAAAGTTAGTGAGGGAGATATAAGTCTCCAACTTCAGCGATTTTTGCAATTCGTTCCAGTCATTGGCAGCAGAGAACTGGAAGGAAAGGCGGCCTAAGGAAGTTGGCCTTGGGGATGACCAGGGAAATATATCTGCTGGAGTGCATTCTACAGGTGGGTGCTGCTATGGTGACCAGTGAGCTGAGAAAAGGCAGAGCTTTACCTAGCAAAGACTTATAGATTACCTGGAGCCAGTGGGTCTGACGACGAATATGTAGCGAGGGCCAGCCGACGAGAGCATACAGGTCGCAGTGGTGGGTAGTATATGGGGCTTTGGTGACAAAACAGATGGCATTGTGATAGACTGCATCCAGTTTGCTGAGTAGAGTGTTGGAGGCTATTTTGTAAATGACATCGCCGAAGTCGAGGATCGGTAGGATAGTCCGTTTTACGAGGGTATGTTTGGCGGTGTGAGAGAAGGAGTCTTTGTTGCGAAATAGGAATCCGATTCTAGATTTAATTTTGGATTGGAGATGTTTAATATGAGTCTGGAAGGAGAGTTTACAGTCTAGCCAGACACCTAGGTATTTATAGTTGTCCACATATTCTAAGTCAGAACCGTCCAGAGTAGTGATGCTAGTCGGGCAGGCGGATGCGGGCAGCGATCGGTTGAAGAGCATGCACTTAGTTTTACTAGCATTTAAGAGCAGTTGGAGGCCACGGAAGGAGAGTTGTATGGCGTTGACACTCGATTGGAGGTTAGTTAACACAGTGTCCAAGGAAGGGCCCTATGTATACAGAATGGTGTCGTCTGCATAGAGGTGGATCAGGGAATCACCCGCAGCAAGAGCGACATCGTTAATATTTACAGAGAAAAGAGTCGGCCCGAGTATTGAACCCTGTGGTACCCCCATAGAGACTGCCAGAGGTCCGGACAACAGGCCCTCGGATTTGACACACTGAACTCTGTCTGAGAAGTAGTTGGTGAACCAGGCGAGGCAGTCATTTGAGAAACCAAGGCTGTTGAGTCTGCCGATAAGAATACGGTGACTGACAGAGTCGAAAGCCTTGGCAAGGTCGATGAAGACGGCTGCACAGTACTGTCTTTTATCGATAGCGGTTATGATATTGTTTAATACCTTGAGCGTGGCTGAGGTGCACCAGTGACCAGCTCGGAAACCGGATTTCTCAGCGTAGAAGGTACGGTGGGATTCGAAATGGTCAGTGATCTGTTTATTAACTTGGCTTTCGAAGACTTTAGAAAGGCAGGGCAGGATGGATATACAGTGGGGAGAACAAGTGTTTGATACACTGCCGATTTTGCAGGTTTTCCTACTTACAAAGCATGTAGAGGTCTGTAATTTTTATAATAGGTACACTTCAACTGTGAGAGACGGAATCTAAAACAAAAATCCGAAAATCCCATTGTATGATTTTAAAGTAATTAATTAGCATTTTATTGCATGACATAAGTATTTGATACATCAGAAAAACAGAACTTAATATTTGGTACAGAAACCTTTGTTTGCAATTACAGAGATCATACTTTTCCTGTAGTTCTTGACCAGGTTTGCACACACTGCAGCAGGGATTTTAGCCCACTAAGGTCAGACTATAAACTAACCCAGCAGGGAGCTAGACTATAAACTAACCCAGCAGGGAGCTAGACTTTATACTAACCCAGCAGGGAACTAGACTATAAACTAACCCAGCAGGGAGCTAGACTATTCACTAACCCAGCAGGGAGCTAGACTTTATACTAACCCAGCAGGGAACTAGACTATAAACTAACCCAGCAGGGAGCTAGACTATTCACTAACCCAGCAGGTAGCTAGACTATCTACGAAACCATCAGGGAACTAGACTATCTACGAAACCATCAGGGAACTAGACTATATACTAAACCATCAGGGAAATAGACTATATACTAAACCATCAGGGAACTAGACTATCTACTAAACCATCAGGGAACTAGACTATATACTAAACCATCAGGGAACTAGACTATCTACTAACCCAGCAGGGAACTAGACTATATACTAAACCATCAGGGAACTAGACTATCTACTAACCCAGCAGGGAACTAGACTATATACTAAACCATCAGGAAACTAGACTATATACTAAACCATCAGGAAACTAGACTATCTACTAACCCAGCAGGGAACTAGACTATATACTAACCCAGCAGGGAACTAGACTATACACTAACCCAGCTGGGAACTAGACTATATACTAAACCATCAGGGAACTAGACTATCTACTAACCCAGCAGGGAACTAGACTATCTACTAACCCAGCAGGGAACTAGACTATCCCACTAACCCAGCAGGGAACTAGACTATTTATTATCACAGCAGGGAACAAGACTGATATTATTGTTAGAGAATAAAGATGTCTCACTCCCCTAACCAGACTGGTCCCAACACACACTCCCTTCTGTACATGTGTGTGTGACCAAGCTGTTTTGACAGCTAGACAAAGGGAGGTTGGGGGTTAAAGTGGGTGGGTGGGGTGGCTGGTTTGATTCAAGAGGGGCGGCGAAGGGGGACAGAGGGGGCGTAATGCGAACATACTGTAGGAACACCCCCCCATCCCCTCTTGGGATTACACCATTGCTTTAAGGTCAGAACGAGAGGTGTCTCCCTTTGCAATTTCAGTCTTCAGAGTGTGTGTCTGTCAGGACCCCTCCAGGGATTACACCATTGGTTAGTTTAAGGTCAGTGGATTGGAGGGGTGTCACTGGTGGCAACTGAAACATTTAACTGAGTTACTATGGAAATGGAATTGACCACCCAACCACAGACGAGCACGCACGGATCAACACACACACATGCAGAGGCACACACACACGCACACGCACGCACGCACACACACACACACACACACACACACACACACACACACACACACACACACACACACACACACACACACACACACACCCTGTTCTCTACTCTGACTACGCCACTTCTCCATAATGCCCCTGTTTATCTTTTGTCCCCATTTTATGAAGTCATATATTCACCAGGGTGAAACCAGGGAATTCAGGAAATTCATTGACATCCTAAATTCACAAATGTTATTTATCTTCAGTTTTATAATTTCTTCAATTATGGAAGTGAAATTCCAATTCACAAATCAACATGTAGGATTCATTTTCAATTAAGACTTTTCTGTTATTGAATCCACTTCCTGAATGGACTGTAATATTGAAATGGCCTTGACCCCTCTAACCCTGACATCACACAAGCGCTTATCCATCGGTTGATGCACTACGCTAACGAGAACCACATTACAATGCATTAGCATATCTGCTAACTGTTTGTTAGCGCTAACCCCATATGTTGTGTGCTAGCTTAAATCAGCCTGTTAGTACTAACACTGTTAGCTATGCAGTGTGATTACAATGTATGTACACATACATATTACCTCAATTGCCTCAACTAACCGGTGCCCCCGCACGTTGACTCTGTACTGGTACCACCTGTCTATAGCCTCCACATTGACTCTGTACTGGTACCCCCGGTATATAGCCTCCACATTGACTCTGTACTGGTACCCCCTGTATATAGCCTCCACATTGACTCTGTACTGGTACCCCCTGTAAATAGCCTCCACATTGACTCTGTACTGGTACCACCTGTATATAGCCTCCACATTGACTCTGTACTGGTACCCCCTGTAAATAGCCTCCACATTGACTCTGTACTGGTACACCCTGTATATAGCCTCCACATTGACTCTGTACTGGTACCACCTGTATATAGCCTCCACATTGACTCTGTACTGGTACCACCTGTATATAGCCTCCACATTGACTCTGTACCAGTACCCCTGTATATAGCCTCCACATTGACTCTGTACTGTTACCCCCTGTATATAGTCTCCACATTGACTCTGTACCAGTACCCCCTGTATATAGTCTCCACATTGACTCTGTACCAGTACCCCCTGTATATAGCCCCCACATTGACTCTGTACCGGTACCCCCTGTAGATAACATCACTGTTGTTATTTTACTGCTGCTGTTAATTTTTTGTTACTTATAATTTTAAATGTTTCTACTTATCTGTTTTTTTAAAACTTAATAACACATTTGTCTTCTTAAGTACATTTAAAACCAAATACTTTTAGACTTTTACTCAAGTAGTATATAACTGGGTGACTTTCACTTTAACTTGAGTCATTTTCTTAAGGTATCTTTACTTTTACTAAAGTATGACAATTGGGTACTTTTTCCACCACTTTACCCACCCAAATCTTAACCTTAACCATCAAGGGAGAAATGCGAAGCTGACCTTGGATCAGTGTCTAAATATTACCACTTAACTTAAATAAAATTCATACATAACGTGATAATATGCGTATAGCCTATCCACAATAATATAAGTCACCCACCAATACAATGGAACATGAGGCAGGGTGAGGGGGATGGGTTTGGTCCATTGGTTACACAGATGTCCACCATCTTTAGACGTATGGGATTAGTTTAAGGGACAATAGCACTGATTGGAGAAAACACTCAGCATATTGTGTTCGTGCTAACAAGCTGATTTACGCTAACACATGCCATGTTGAATGCATCCCATATGGGACCCTATTTACTCCATATAGTGCACTACTTTCGAACAAGGCCAATAGGGCTTAGGTCGGAACATACGTACATACTTACATCAAATCAAATTGTATTTGTCACATGCGCCGAATACAACCTTGCCTGTGAAATGCTTACTTACAAGCGTCTTAAGCAACAACGCTATAAGAAGTTAAACCTCTACAGGATCGGTGTCCCCTCCAAGGGACGGTTAAGCTAACGTAGGTTGTAAGTTACATGAACATTTCCCAGGACATTGACATATCTGATATGGACAGAAAGCTTAAATTATTGATAATCTAACTGCACTGTCCCAGTTTACAGTAGCTATTACAGTGAAATAATACCATGCTATTGTTTGAGGAGAGTGCTCAAATTTTGAACATGAAAATGTATCATGAAACAGCGCCATTTTCTCGTTTTTCTTATTTACTTACGGATAACCAGGGGCACACTCCAACACTGAGACATCATTTACAAACAAAGCATTTGTGTTCGTGAGTCCTCCAGATCAGAGGTAGTAGGGATGACCAGGGATGTTCTCTGTTTAGTGAGTCCTCCAGATCAGAGGTAGTAGGGATGACCAGGGATGTTCTCTGTTTAGTGAGTCCTCCAGATCAGAGGTAGTAGGGATGACCAGGGATGTTCTCTGTTTAGTGAGTCCTCCAGATCAGAGGTAGTAGGGATGACCAGGGATGTTCTCTGTTTAGTGAGTCCTCCAGATCAGAGGTAGTAGGGATGACCAGGGATGTTCTCTGTTTAGTGAGTCCTCCAGATCAGAGGTAGTAGGGATGACCAGGGATGTTCTCTGTTTAGTGAGTCCTCCAGATCAGAGGTAGTAGGGATGACCAGGGATGTTCTCTGTTTAGTGAGTCCTCCAGATCAGAGGCAGTAGGGATGATCAGGGATGTTCTCTGTTTAGTGAGTCCTCCAGATCAGAGGTAGTAGGGATGACCAGGGATGTTCTCTGTTTAGTGAGTCCTCCAGATCAGAGGTAGTAGGGACGACCAGGGATGTTCTCTGTTTAGTGAGTCCTCCAGATCAGAGGTAGTAGGGATGACCAGGGATGTTCTCTGTTTAGTGTCTCCACCAGATCAGAGGCTGTAAGGATGACCAGGGATGTTCTCTTGTTAAGTGTGTGATTTGGACCATTTTCCTGCTAAGCATTCAAAAGGTAAACGAGTACTTTTGGGTGTCAGGGAAAAATACAAGGAGTAAAAAGTAAATTATTTTCTTTAGGGATGTAGTGAAGTAAAAGTAAAAGTAGTCCAAAATATAAATAGTAATGTACAGATACCTCAAAATACTTAAGTACTACTTTAAAGCATTTTTACTTAAGTACTTTAAGTACTTTACACCACTGCCATAAACCATAGTTTATTGTTAGTGAGAAGGGGTGGTATCATTTACTGTAAGTCTGTATTGAGTCTTGTATGCTGAACTTGAGGAGTATATAGTATGTCTATTCTGACGGATGTAATTAGTAGTATTTCAATGGGTATGAGTTGAATAACACTTCATTAGATTGCTTTAATGGATCATATCTTGAAAGTTTATTTTTTTTTGGGGGGGGGCATTTTATGATATTTGTCTTGTTTAAATGTGCTCTATCAACATCATCAATGTTACCATGACTATCTGTATACATTTGTAAGATGGAACCCTTTTCACTAAAGACCGCCTTCGAGATACAATCTGATCCACGACAACAATCTTCTTAAGTCCTCCGTTGGTATTACATTAATAACAGCCCTCTTAGCTTAAGTATGGATGTTTACTACAATATCTAATACCGTTATTAACGACAGCCATCTAGAGCCTACACCAACATGTCCCAAATGGCACCCTATTCCCTATATAGTGCACTACTTTTGACCAGGGTTGGCACCCTATTCCCTATATAGTGCACTACTTTTGACCAGGGTTGGCACCCTATTCCCTATATAGTGCACTACTTTTAACCATGGTTGGCACCCTATTCCCTATATAGTGCACTACTTTTGACCAGGGTTGGCACCCTATTCCCTATATAGTGCACTACTTTTGACCAGGGTTGGCACCCTATTCCCTATATAGTGCACTACTTTTAACCATGGTTGGCACCCTATTCCCTATATAGTGCACTACTTTTAACCATGGCTCGTGGAGTACCTAATGGGTACCATAAGGGACAAAGCCATGGATGCCATGACCCCTTGATGACTTGAAAACGATGTGCCAGTAGTATCTGTAATACCTACTAACATCTGTCCACTAGACATTAAAATCAGGCTACAAGACACACCCCAAAACAATCTACTTATAAGGATACATCCATAACCACTGTCGTAATGCCACTTTACTAGCAGCATCCGTCTAGACATATATAATGATGATAATAATAATAATAATAATAATGCCATGCTTACTTAACAAGATAAACATAACAAATATAAGTCCCCTAGCCTTAAGATATAACACATGAATCCAGTCTAATCTGTTTACCGGTATAAATAATGTGCCAATCATAATGCTGCAAACAAACACAGCCTGGTCTCAGAGCAAAACATATACAATTTGACTAAAATCTATGCCAATACATTTAGTATGACATGTTACTTTACATTAGGTTACATTATTTTGACCAGTTTAATATGGTATAATGCAAACGTCTAGCAACCCAAAGGTTGTGTGTTCAATTTCATCACAGACAACTTTAGTGCACGGCACGGGCTGGTCGCATTCTGGACCATTGCTACTCTAACTTCCGTAATGTATACAGAGCCCTCCCACGCCCTCCCTTTGGCAAATCTGACCATGTCTCCATTTTGTTGCTCCCAACCTGTAGCCAGAAACTAAAACAGGAAACGCCTGTGCTCAGGTCTATTCAATGCTGGTCTGACCAATCAGATTCCACGCTTCAAAATTTTGTTGATCACGTGGACTGGGATATGTTCCGGGTAGCCTCAGACAATAACATTGACGTATACACTGACTCAGTGAATGAGTTTATTGGCAAGTGCATCGGTGATGTTGTACCCACTGTAACTATTAAAACCTTCCCTAACCAGAAACTGTGGATTGATGGCAGCATCTGCGCAAAACTGAAAGCGCAAACCACCACTTTTAATCATGGCGACTGGAAACACGACCGAATACAAACAGTATAGCTATTCCCCCCTCAAGGCAATCAAACAAGCAGGGCGTCAGTATAGAGACAAAGTAGAGGCGCAATTCAACAGCTCAAACACGAGACGTATGTGGCAGGGTCTCCAGTCAATCACGGATTACAAAAAGAAAACCATCCCCGTCGTGGACATCGACGTCTTGCTTCCAGACAAATTAAACAACTTCTTTGCTCGCTTTGAGGACAATACAGTGCAACTGACACGGCCCACTACCAAAGCCTGTGGGCTCTCCTTCAACATGGCCAACGTGAGTAAAACATTTCAACGTGTTAACCCTCGCAAGGCTGCCGGCTCAGACGACATCTTTAGCCATGTCCTCAGAGCATGTGCAGACCAGCTGGCTGGTGTGTTTATGGACATATTCAATCTCTGCTGTACCCACATGCTTCAAGATGGCCACCATTGTTCCTGTTTCAAAGAAAGCAAAGGTAACTGAACTAAATGGCTATCGCCCCGTAGCACTCACTTCTGTCATCATGAAGTACTTGAGAGACTAGATCAAATCACCTCCACCTCCCCCCCTACCTGATACCCTAGACCCACTCCAATTTGCTTACCGCCCTAATAGGTCCACAGATGACACAATCCCCATCACACTACACACTGCCCTATCCCATCTGGACAAGAGGAATACCTATGTAAGAATGCTGCTCACTGACTACAGCTCAGCATTTAACACCATAGTACCCTCCAAGCTTATCATTAAGCTTGAGACCCTGGGCCCTGTGCAACTAGGTCCGGGACTTCCTGACGGGCCGCCCCCAGGTGGTGAGGGTAGGAAACAACATCTCCACCCTGCTGATCCTCAACACTGGGGCACCACAAGGGTGCGTTCTGAGCCCTCTCCTGTACTCCCTGTTCACCCATGACTGCGTGGCCATGCACGCCTCCAACTCAATCATCAAGTTTGCAGATGACACTACAGTGGTAGGCTTGATTACCAACAACGATGAGACGGCCTACATGGAGGAGGTGAGGGCCCTCGGAGTGTGGTGTCAGGAGAATAACCTCTTACTCAATGTCAACAAAATAAAGGAGATGATTGTGGACTTCAGGAAACAGCAGAGGGAGCAGCCCCCCTATCCACATCAACAGGATGGTAGTGGAGAAGGTGGAAAGTTTTAAGAACCTTGGTGTACACATCACGAACAAACTGAAATTGTCCACCCACACAGACAGCGTGGTGAAGAAGGCGCAACAGCGCCTCTTCAACCTCAGGAGGCTGAAGAAATTTGGCTTGTCACCAAAACACTCAAACCTTTACAGATGCACAATCGAGAGCATCCTATCGGGCTGTATCACAGCCTGGTACAGCAACTGCTCCACCCACAACCGCAAGGCTCTCCAGATGGTAGTGAGGTCTGCACAACGCATCACTGGGGGAAAACTACCAGCCCTCCAGGATACCTACAGCACCCGTTGTCACAAGAAGGCCAAAAAGATCACGAAGGATAAAAACCACCCGAGCCATTGCCTGTTCACCCCGCTATCATCCAGAAATCGATCAGTACGAGTGCATCAAAGCTGGGACCGAGAGACTGAAAAACAGCTTATATCTCAAGGCCATCAGACTGTTAAACAGCCATCACTAACATAGAGTGGCTGCTGCCAACATACAGACTCAAATAAATGTAATAAAGGTATCACCAGTCACTTCAAATAACGTCACTTTAATAATGTTTAAATATCCTACATTACTCATCTCATATGTATATACTGTATTCTACACTATCTACTGCATCTTGCCTATGGTGCACGGCCATCGCTCATCCATATATTTATATATGTACATATTCTTATTCATCCCTTTACAATTGTGTGTAATAGGTAGTCGTTGTGAATTTGTGAGATTACTTGTTGGTTATTACTGCATTGTCGGAACTAGAAGCACAAGCATTTCGCTACACTCACATTAACATCTGCTAACCATGTGTATGTGACCAATAACATCTGCTAGCCATGTGTATGTGACCAATAACATCTGCTAGCCATGTGTATGTGACCAATAACATCTGCTAACCATGTGTATGTGACCAATAACATCTGCTAACCATGTGACCAACAACATCTGCTAACCATGTGACCAATAACATCTGCTAACCATGTGACCAATAACATCTGCTAACCATGTGACCAATAACATCTGCTAACCATGTGTATGTGACCAATAACATCTGCTAACCATGTGTATGTGACCAATAACATCTGCTAACCATGTGACCAATAACATCTGCTAACCATGTGTATGTGACCAATAACATCTGCTAACCATGTGACCAATAACATCTGCTAACCATGTGTATGTGACCAATAACATCTGCTAACCATGTGACCAATAACATCTGCTAACCATGTGACCAATAACATCTGCTAACCATGTGACCAATAACATCTGCTAACCATGTGTATGTGACCAATAACATCTGCTAACCATGTGTATGTGACCAATAACATCTGCTAACCATGTGACCAATAACATCTGCTAACCATGTGTATGTGACCAATAACATCTGCTAACCATGTGACCAATAACATCTGCTAACCATGTGACCAATAACATCTGCTAACCATGTGTGTGTGACCAATAACATCTGCTAACCATGTGTATGTGACCATGTGATAACATCTGCTAACCATGTGTATGTGACCAATAACATCTGCTAACCATGTGTGTATGTGACCATTAACATCTGCTAACCATGTGTATGTGACCATTAACATCTGCTAACCATGTGTATGTGACCATTAACATCTGCTAACCATGTGTATGTGACCATTAACATCTGCTAACCATGTGTATGTGACCATTAACATCTGCTAACCACGTGACCAATACCATCTGCTAACCATGTGACCAATAACATCTGCTAACCATGTGACCAATAACATCTGCTAACCATGTGACCAATAACATCTGCTAACCATGTGACCAATAACATCTGCTAACCATGTGACCAATAACATCTGCTAACCATGTGACCAATAACATCTGCTAACCATGTGACCAATAACATCTGCTAACCATGTGTATGTGACCAATAAAAAAAAAAGTGTGATTAGCAACTTTGCAACCAGTTAAAACTTTGTAACTACTTTTGCAACTACTTAGCATGTTAGGTTAAGGTTAGGGGAAGGGTTAGGCAAGTGCTAACCTTAACCCCAACTCTAATTCGTAACATATCATACGTATTACAAATTTGTAACATATTGTACAAAATGCAATTTGTAAAATATCATCCAAATGGTAATTCGTAACATATTATATGTCCGACAATTCCTATTATATTGTATGATGTCTATTACATTGGTAGGCTAATGTAATGTAACCTAACATATAGTAACGTATTATACTAAATGGAGTGGAACTATTTTTGTAAAATATCATACGTTTTGCTCTGATACCCAGTTTACAAACAACATAGGCCTAGAATGACTCTGCTTACAATAACTATTAATATGACATTCATTTTAATGCTATGTAAACAACATATACAGGTCTAGACGTGAGTTAGTGAAAGCATCCCATTCTCACTAACACAATACAACATTAAGGTATTAAGTTATTAAAACCTAACAAGGTATTATCATGTCAATCCGACTGATGGAACTCGAGCTCTCTCAGATTACATGGCAACAAACAAAGGCTTATGTATATAACATCTGTCTCTAGACAATAGATATCTAGGAACAAATCCCATAACCACTTAACAGCAGTACAGCTACAATTCCTATTATTGTAAACAAATCAAGACCTACAGTCACAGATCCAATACGACCTGAACCTCGCTTGCTACGCCGAGGCTGTTTCCTGACGGGCTCTGGACTGGGGTGCCACGGTCTGGGAGGTAGTAGGGTGTGCTACAGGTACAGTGATTGGTAAGCTGCTCTGACAGCTGATGCTTAAAGTTAGAGAGGGAGATATAAGACTCCAGCTCCAGTGATTTTTGCAGTTCGTTCCAGTCATTGGCAGCAGAGAACTGGAAGGAAAGGCGGCCAAAGGAGCTGTTGACTTTAGGGATGACCAGTGAAATATACCTGCTGGAGCGCGTGCTACGGGTGGGTTCTGCTATGGTGACCAGTGAGCTGAGATAAGGCGGGGATTTACCTAGCAAAGACTTATACATGACCTGGAGCCAGTGGGTTTGGCAACGAATATGTATTGAGGGCCAGCCAACGAGAGCAGACAGGTCGCAGTGGTGAGTAGTATATGGGTCTTTGGTGACAAAACGGATGGCACTGTGATAGACTACATCCAGTTTGCTGAGTAGAGTGTTGGAGGCTATTTTATAAATGACATCGCCAAAGTCAAGGATCGGTAGGATAGTCAGTTGTACAAGGGTATGTTTGGCAGCATGAGTGAAGGAGGCTTTGTTGCGAAATAGGAAGTCGATTATAGATTTAATTTGTGGGGCCATTTAAAGTCCTGAGGTGTGTTAATGAGGTAGCATACCGTTTACAACTCCCTGTTGATTACCACATTAACCCGACCTTTCATGTGTCTCTCCTCAGGCCAGTGGTGCCTGGTGGCCTCACTGAGGCTGGACCCAGTGAGGCCCCGCCTCCGCCCCCGCCTCATTCTGTTCACATCAAGGGGGTCGAGCGTACTCGGTCCGTGAGGTCCTGAATTTGAGGCGTTTGGGGGGCGTCTCGTACGGCCCAGAGGAGCGGTGCTTGGGTACAGCCCAGTGTTTTGTATATGTGTTTGTTTTGGATGTATTAAAGACCCCTATTATGTATTCCTGCGCCTGTCTCCAAATCCTTTATAGCAGCGTGACACCTACGTTTATTGTGTTGTAATACGTACAGTACCATAAAGCTGAGGTTGCATTATGAATGTTGATTGTAGTCATCATCGGTAAGAAATATTAGTAATCACTAATGACGTTGATAGTCTAGCGACCTTAACAACAGGAGACAAAATGGATAGGTTTGGATCTCTTGGCGTAACGGCTAGAGTGTTGGGGTTGACAGTCACTGGAGCTCGGTTTGAGTCCTGGTCGGGGCTACCCCCCAAATTCGCTACAGTAGATACTCTAGTCTTCAACTTTCTTGTCAAACAGCCAGTCTCACCAGTCCCACAACACAATGAGAATCCTCAAACCAAGAGCAGCAGGTAGTTCTAGAATGAGAATCATTGAGCTGAACAGGCCATGCAGGGATCAGCAGGTAGTTCTAGAATGAGAACAGTGAGCTGAACAGGCCATGCAGGGATCAGCAGGTAGTTCTAGAATGAGAATCATTGAGCTGAACAGGCCATGCAGGGATCAGCAGGTAGTTCTAGAATGAGAACAGTGAGCTGAACAGGCCATGCAGGGAGCAGCAGGTAGTTCTAGAATGAGAACAGTGAGCTGAACAGGCCATGCAGGGATCAGCAGGTAGTTCTAGAATGAGAACATTGAGCTGAACAGGCCATGCAGGGAGCAGTAGGTAGTTCTAGAATGAGAACAGTGAGCTGAACAGGCCATGCAGGGAGCAGCAGGTAGTTCTAGAATGAGAACAGTGAGCTGAACAGGCCATGCAGGGAGCAGCAGGTAGTTCTAGAATGAGAACAGTGAGCTGAACAGGCCATGCAGGGAGCAGTAGGTAGTTCTAGAATGAGAACAGTGAGCTGAACAGGCCATGCAGGGAGCAGCAGGTAGTTCTAGAATGAGAACAGTGAGCTGAACAGGCTTGTGTTCTGTCATGCTGTGCTGTTGTTGGTCTTTTCAGAACCCTGAGACGCTTAGAGGACCACTGTCCACTGAGACGATGGTTTGGGATTACATGTTTTCGGAAGTGTGTGTGTGTGTTTGTGTGTGAGACAACAGTTTGGCAAAAGCATTACTGTTTCTAGCAACCCCAGGGGGTTTGGAGCTTCTAGCTGGCCCTTATACTTTATAGTAGGAATACATGTTTTAGGAAGTGTATGTGTGTGGGTGTCGGTGTGTGTGTGTGGGTGTCGGTGTGTGTGTGTGGGTGTCGGTGTGTGTGTGTGTGTGTGGGTGTCGGTGTGTGTCAGTGTGTGTGTATGTGTGTGTGTGTGTGTGTGTGTGGTGTGTGTGTGTGTGTTTGGGTGTCGGTGTGTGTGGGTGTCGGTGTGTGTGTGTCGGTGTGTGTGTGTGTGGGTGTCGTTGTGTGTGTGTGTGTGTGTGAGTGTGTGTGTGTGTGTGTGGGTGTCGTGTGTGTGTGTGTGTGTGTGTGTGTGTGTGTGTGTGTGTGTGTGTGTGTGTGTGTGTGTGTGGGTGTCGGTGTGTGTGTGTGTGGGTGTCGGTGTGTGTGTGTGTGTGGGTGTCGGTGTGTGTGTGTGTGGTGTGTGTGTGTGTCGGTGTGTGTGTGTGTGGGTGTTGTGTGTGTGTGTGTGTGTGTGTGTGTGTGTGTGTGTGTGTGTGTGTGTGTGTGTGTGTTCTACATAATCACATCATAATAACCAAATAGTGAAAGTCAACAAGTTTCAATCCATTGGTTGTTTTATGGTTATTAATCTCATGTCTGGTCACAGAGGAGGAGGGATGATATCTTGTTTTTTTGGGGGTTTAGAGTGTTTATCCACAGGTGGAAGTAGGTGTGTGTGTGTGGGGTGGGGTGGGGGGTGCAATAGTTCTCTAGGTATGTGTGTGTGTGTGGGGGAGGGGAGGGGGGGTGCAGGTGCAATAGTTCTATAGGTATGTGTGTGTGTGGCTGTTTAGTCCCCATGGCTGGATTAAGGCTGTTGGTAATCCCAGATTATTTTGCATGGGTGGGTTGGGATTAAGTTTAGCGCTATGGGACCTCCCCAAGCATGGAACAAGACGTGCTGAGAAATGTATTTGTCTTGACTTTGTGTGTGCATGTGCGTGTGCTTGTGCGTGTAAAAGGCAAGCTTAAAAAAATAAAAAAATAAAAAAATAGTTTAATCATCTCTGTTATTCCATCAAATCCAGAAACACAATTCCGTAAATCCAGAAACACAATTCCGTGACCATAAACCATGTAATCAAATATAGGAAACGTCTGACAAACCATGACAATTTATGCAGCTGCACTGTCATGCATATCATTCTACGTTTTACACTCCAGACTCTCATCTCGTTTGTTGTTGGATTTGCAGGTTGACGTTTATTGGGATGAATCTTGTACTTGAGGCAGAGCTGAGCGGTTTCCGCTAGATGGGCCAGCCGCAAAGTAAACATTGTCTCCAAGGTTAGGCATAAAAATATGAATAAATATGTTTTATTGTCACACACCAGATAGGTGCAGCGAAATATATTGTTTTACAGGGTCAGCCATAGTAGTACGGCGCCCTGTAGCAAATTAGGATCAAGTCTTCTAAATAAAAGTCTCTGTTTAATAAACAACACACCCATATTTCTCTCCTGCAAATATGACCTTTAAATTCACCATAAAGGTATTTGTTTGGTCTTTATTCTGACACAAACCCAACCTGAAAACAGCCTGTGGGCCTCCTGTCCACTGCTTCATGACATTTAAAGGCCTCCGCTTCCCCCTAAATGTGAACAGTTTGATTTGTGCCAAAAACAACAGTTCAGCAGTAGGTGGGAGAAATATTCACACTGACCTACTGCTCGGATGAATAGTCAGTAAACACTGTGTCGACAACAGCAACGGCAGTGACTAATGTTTAGTCCCAAAATGGACCCATATTCCCCTGTAGGTTTTCCCCAGGGACTTCATCTTAAAGGAAGTGGTTCTATTTGAACAGGGGAAAATGCAAAAACTTGCCTCTTAGGTCAGTATGTAACAGCAACAGTGTCTAGGGGCAACAGTATCTAGGGGCAACAGTGTCTAGGGGCAACAGTGTCTAGGGGCAACTTTAGGGGCATTCTTAGTAACAACAAAAATTACAAACACATTTTTCGAGCTGAGATGACAAACTCTGAACTGTCAAACGTAATGATGAATGACAACACACTCTGACCTCTGTCAGTAAGGATGAGGAAGGACAAAGAAAGTGGAGTCGGGGCATTTCCTGTCGGACCTGGGGAGGATGGCAGAGAGAGGGAGGCTCAGGTTCGATAAACAAACAAACAATGGTGTGATTTGTTTGTTCAGTAAAGATTTGGAAAAGAACAGTAGTAGTAGGTATATATTTTGAACAAAAATATAAACACAACATGAAACACAATAAGTAGTAGTAAGTGTTGTAGGAGTAGAATTAGCAGTAGGGGTATTAGCAGTAGTAGCAGTAGTAGCAGTCGTAGTAGCAGCAATAGTATTAGCAGTAGTAGTAGTAGTAGTAGCAGTAGTAGGAGCAGCATTAGTAGCAGTAGTAGGAGCAGCATTAGTAGCAGCAGTAGTAGTTGTAGTAGCAGCAGTAGTAGTTGTAGTAGCAGCAGTTGTAGCAGTAGTAGCAGCAGTTGTAGCAGTAGCAGTAGTAGCAGCAGTAGTAGTAGCAGCAGTAGTAGTAGTTGTAGTAGCTGTAGTAGTAGTAGGAGCAGCATTAGTAGTAGTAGCAGCAGTAGTAGCAGCAGTTGTAGCAGTAGTAGTAGTACTAGTAGCAGCAGTAGTAGCAGCAGTAGTAGCAGTAGCAGTAGTAGCAGCAGTTGTAGCAGTAGCAGTAGGAGCAGCATTAGTAGTAGCAGTAGTAGTTGTAGTAGCCGTAGTATTAGCAGCATTAGTAGCAGTAGTAGGAGCAGCATTAGTAGCAGTAGTAGGAGCAGCATTAGTAGCAGCAGTAGTAGTTGTAGTAGCAGCAGTTGTAGCAGTAGCAGTAGTAGCAGCAGTTGTAGCAGCAGTAGCAGCAGTTGTAGCAGTAGTAGTAGTAGCAGCAGTAGTAGAAGCAGTAGTAGTAGTAGGAGCAGCATTAGTAGTAGTAGCAGCAGTAGTAGTAGTAGCAGCAGTTGTAGCAGTAGTAGTAGTAGCAGCAGTAGTAGAAGCAGCAGTAGTAGTAGTAGGAGCAGCAGTAGTAGTAGTAGCAGCAGTAGTAGTAGTAGTAGCAGCAGTTGTAGCAGTAGTAGTAGTAGCAGCAGTAGTAGTAGTAGTAGTAGCAGCAGTAGTAGCAGCAGAAGCAGTAGCATTAGTAGTAGCAGTAGTAGCAGTAGTAGCAGTAGTAGCAGCAGTAGTAGCAGTAGTAGCAGCAGTAGTAGCAGCATTAGTAGCAGCAGTATTAGCAGCAGTAGCAGTAGTAGTAGTAGCAGCAGTAGTAGCAGCAGTAGTAGCAGCAGTAGTAGTAGTAGTAGCACTAGCAGTAGTAGTAGTAAGCAACAGTAGTAGTAGCAGCAGTAGCAGCAGTAGTAGTAGTAGTTGTAGTAGCAGTAGTAGCAGTGTAGTATTAGCAGCAGTAGTAGTATCAACGTATGCATATGAGAGAACAATGTAGCAGTAGTAGTAGCATTGTTTAAAGTGGCAGTGTATTTACAGCAGTAGTAGTAGCAGTAGTCAGTGTCATTGCAGTGGCAGTAGTCAATGCAGCTGTTTAACAGTCTGATGGCCTTGAGATAGAAGCTGTTTTTCAGTCTCTCAGTCCCAGCTTTGATGCAGCATGCAGTAACAGGCAGTGGCGGGTGGTTGATGCA
>NC_056438.1:8790181-8797681 GCF_018296145.1 Oncorhynchus tshawytscha | reverse complement strand
CCATGTCATTGGATTTAGGTTAAAAGTTTAAAAAATACACAATGTCCACTTTTCTAAATCAGTTTTCCACATTGATTCAACATCATCACATATATTTTTTTGGGGGGTTGAAATGACGTGGAAACAACGTTGATGCAACATCATCACATATATTTTTTGGGGGGTTGAAATGACGTGGAAACAACGTTGATGCAACATTATCACATATATTTTTGGGGGGGTTGAAATGACGTGGAAACAACGTTGATGCAACATTATCACATATATTTTTTGGGGGTTGAAATGACGTGGAAACAACGTTGATGCAACATCATCACATATATTTTTGGGGGGGTTGAAATGATGTGGAAACAACATTGATTGAACCAGTTTTTGCCCAGTGGGATGATGTTGGTATCTTAACACATTAATTATTTTGTTTCTGATGTTATTTCTACATTATTAGTAGTAGTAGGCCGGTTTAGTGGTTATTAATACGGACTAATTGTCTGATGAAGAGCACAGACAGTAGGCAGGTTTCCATTGACCCAGGTAAAAAGCAGTGTTGCAGAAAAGTCATTAGAGACACGTATAATGGAAAGAGCAGATACATTTTCTAAAGATCTACAACATTTTTATCATTCAACAGAGGTGTCACGCCCTGACCTTAGTTACAGTTGGGCAAAAAAGTATTTAGTCAGCCACCAATTGTGCAAGTTCTCCCACTTAAAAAAATGAAAGAGGCCTGTAATTTTCATCATAGGTACACTTCAACTATGACAGACAAAATGAGAAAAAAAAATCCAGAAAATCACATTGTAGGATTTTTAATGAATTTATTTGCAAAAAAAATTAAGGTGGAAAATAAGTATTTGGTCACCTACAAACAAGCAAAATTTCTGGCTCTCACAGACCTGTAACTTCTTCTTTAAGAGGCTCCTTTGTCATCTATGAAAATTACAGGCCTCTCTCCTCTTTTTAAGTGGGAGAACTTGCACAATTGGTGGCTGACTAAATACTTTTTTGCCCCACTGTACCTTTGTTTTCTTTATTATTCAAATCAAATCAAATCAAATCAAATTTGATTTGTCACATACACGTGGTTAGCAGATGTTATTGGTGACATACACATAGTTAGCAGATGTTATTGGTCACATACACATTGTTAGCAGATGTTAATGCGAGTGTAGCGAAATGCTTGTGCTTCTAGTTCCGACAATGCAGTAATAACCAACAAGTAATCTAACCTAACAATTCCACAACTACTACCTTATACACACAAGTGTAAAGGGATAAAGAATATGTACATAAAGATATATGAATGAGTGATGGTACAGAACGGCATAGGCAAGATGCAGTAGATGGTATCGAGTACAGTATATACATATGAGATGAGTATGTAAACATAAAGTGGTATAGTTTAAAGTGGCTAGTGATACATGTATTACATAAAGATGGCAAGATGCAGTACATGGTATAGAGTACAGTATATACATATACATATGAGATGAGTAATGTAGGGTATGTAAACATTATATTAAGTGGCATTGTTTAAAGTGGCTAGTGATACATTTTTTACTTCAATTTCCATCAATTTCCATTATTAAAGTGGCTGGAGTTGAGTCAGTATGCTGGCAGCAGCCACTCAATGTTAGTGGTGACTGTTTAACAGTTTGATGGCCTTGAGATAGAAGCTGTTTTTCAGTCTCTCGGTCCCTGCTTTGATGCACCTGTACTGACCTCGCCTTCTGGATGACAGCGGGGTGAACAGGCAGTGGCTCAGGTGGTTGTTGTCCTTGGTGATCTTTATGGCCTTCCTGTGACATCGGGTGGTGTAGGTGTCCTGGAGGGCAGGTAGTTTGCCCCCGGTGATGCGTTGTGCAGACCTCACGACCCTCTGGAGAGCCTTACGGTTGTGGGCGGAGCAGTTGCCGTATCAGGCGGTGATACAGCCCGACAGGATGCTTTCGATTGTGCATCTGTAGAAGTTTGTGAGTGCTTTTGATGACAAGCCAAATTTCTTCAGCCTCCTGAGGTTGAAGAGGCGCTGCTGCGCCTTCTTCACAATGCTGTCTGGGTCGGTGGACTAATTCAGTTTGTCTGTGATGTGTACGCCAAGGAACTTAAAACTTACTACGCTCTCCACTACTGTCCCGTCGATGTGGATAGGGGGATGCTCCCTCTGCTGTTTCCTGAAGTCCACAATCATCTCCTTTGTTTTGTTGACGCTGAGTGTGAGGTTATTTTCCTGACACCACACTCCGAGGGCCCTCACCTCCTCCCTGTAGGCTGTCTCGTCGTTGTTGGTAATCAAGCCTACCACTGTAGTGTCGTCCGCAAACTTGATGATTGAGTTGGAGGCGTGCATGGCCACGCAGTCATGGGTGAACAGGGAGTACAGGAGAGGGCCACCTGGGGGAACAGGAAGTCCAGTACCCAGTTGCACAGGGCGGGGTGGGGCCCCAGTGTTAAATGCTGAGAGGATCAGCATAGGGGGTGGAGATGTTGTTACCTACCCTCAGTGGGTCTAGGGTGTCAGGTAGGATGGAGGTAATATGGTCACCTGGGGTTTTGTATGTCTAGGGGTTTTTGTAAGTCTGTGGTTGCCTAGATTGGATCTCAATCAGAGGCAGCTGTTTATCGTTGTCTCTGATTGGGGACCATATTTAGGTAGCCATATTCCTTGGGTAGTTTGTGGGTTCTTATTCGATGTTTAGTTGCCTGTCTGCACTACTCAAATTTGCTTCACAGTTCGTTTTGTTGTTTTGTATAGTTTTGTTGTTTCTTTAATAAAGAAGTACGCTTACGCCTTGGTCTATATGACGAACGTGCCAAGAGGTGGATTTTTCTTTTGTCGAACTTTCCTTATTGTGACCAATAATGATTAGAATAAATTATGATCGCTGAATAATTGTGAAGATACGCAGGGCACGTGATGTCATTTCCCCATATGTAAACAGGGTGACAGTTAGCAGAATAACAAGACAGGAAGTTGACAATGTCTTGTTAATAGCCATAAATAAATAAGTATTTCTATGGTTGCCGTCTTTAAAGATTGAATTTAATCAAATTAACCAGATCCAAAGATAATCCTGACTTGCAAAGATAATCCTGACTTTCAAGAATGCCTGACTTTCTGTATGTTTGGCAAGTTTCAATATTGGCAAGTTTAAATCATTTCAGATATACAGGAGTGCAAGATTCACCATGGCGATACGTTGGCGCGGACTGTGGCGATACGTTGGCGCAGACCGTGGCGATACGTTGGGGCAGACCGTGGTGATACGTTGGCTCGGACCGTGGCGATACGTTGGCGCGAACCGTGGCGATACGTTGGCACATGAGAATTATTTGAATATGGCAAATATTAGTAAATTCTTGCATTCTATTCATGTTGGCTTTTGCGTGCTACCTGAGACATAAAACAGATAGGTGGGAGCCTCTTTCCCCTCTCCTCTCCTACCCCCACTCCTCTCCTACCCCCACTCCATGTCATTCTGACTGAGAGGAGAGGGCCCTGTCTCTTTCTCTCTCCAAGCTTTGTTTGTCCTCTGTGGCCTCATATCGCTGCCATGGCAACCACATGCACACACAGGGAGGGAGACCGGAGGGGGGAGGGGGGAGGGGGAGGTAGACTGAGGGGATGGATGATAGATAGAGACAGAGATGAAAGAGAAAGAGAAGAATTAAAGAGTAAGTACTAGAGAGAGAGAGAGAGATGGAAAGAGGTGAGAGAGAGAGAGATGTTGTTTTGTGTCTTCTCACTTTTGTTTATTGTTTATTTCACTTGCTTTGGCAATATAAACACATTTCCCATGCCAATAAATCCCCTTTGAATAAAAGAGAGAGAGATGATGTAACAGGATGGAAAAGAGAACCTTTTGAGTTTCCATGTTGACATTAATGCCGAGCTTTAGGACCCTGAGGGCAGCAACAGACAGACCATCTGCCATGTTGGCTCTGAGCCAGGGCTTCACTGTGGATCCAAGATGGCGCCCAGCCGCATTAGGAACAGACCGATACAGGTGGAGGGCAGCAGGTGCTGTGGGAGGGCTAGTGTCATTGAGCAACTGAAGGAGGGATGGAAATGGGACAGACAAAGAATGCCCAGGGCGTGTGTGTGTGTGTGTGTGTGTGTGTGTGTGTGTGTGTGTGTGTGTGTGTGTGTGTGTGTGTGTGTGTGTGTGTGTGTGTGTGTGTGTGTGTGTGTGTGTGTGTGTGTGTGTGTGTGTCTGTTTTGGGGTTAAGGCTTCTGGCACTGCAGCAATATTCTGCCAGAATGTTCTCCACACAACTGACTAAACATTCAAAAAATATATTTTGAGGAAATTAAATTTAAAAAACCTAGGTTGAGAAAGTTTAATGTCATCACGACAAAACCATAATTTAGCAATTTAATCAGAGACAACGTACGATACCATTAAGATTAAAAGCCTAAATGTCTCTCATTTTAAGATAAATACTTACATCAGCTCAGCCAGTATGAAAGTCCCAGTAAAAAACTTCAACTTCAGCCAAATTTCAAGTGATACGATAAATTAGCGCTTTAAGATTAATTGAATTAAAAAGTAGACTGAGTTTGAAGTCTTAGAAAGCAGTGATGATGAAGGTTGAACAAAGAGGAACTAGAGGGAGAGAGATATGATGATCAGACTGACACACACACACACACACACACACACACACACACACACACACACACACACACACACACACACACACACACACACACACACACACACACACACACACACACACACACACACACACCAGCAGTGTAAGCGAGGGAGTGAGAGGAGATAGATGAGATGAGAATAGGAAGATGACCTCTGACCTGACCTAGAGATAGCCTCCTAGTGACTCACTGACCTAGAGGTAGCCTCTTAGTGACTCACTGACCTAGAGATAGCCTCCTAGTAACTCACTGACCTAGAGATAGCCTCTTAGTGACTCACTGACCTAGAGATAGCCTCCTAGTAACTCACTGACCTAGAGATAGCCTCTTAGTGACTCACTGACCTAGAGATAGCCTCCTAGTGACTCACTAACCTAGAGATAGCCTCCTAGTAACTCACTGACCTAGAGATAGCCTCTTAGTGACTCACTGACCTAGAGATAGCCTCCTAGTGACTCACTGACCTAGAGATAGCCTCCTAGTGACTCACTGACCTAGAGATAGCCTCCTAGTGACTCACTGACCTAGAGATAGCCTCCTAGTGACTCACTGACCTAGAGATAGCCTCTTAGTGACTCACTGACCTAGAGATAGCCTCTTAGTGACTCACTGACCTAGAGATAGCCTCTTAGTGACTCACTGACCTAGAGATAGCCTCTTAGTGACTTACTGACCAAGAGATAGCCTCTTAGTGACTCACTGACCTAGAGATAGCCTCTTAGTGACTCACTGACCTAGAGATAGCCTCCTCCTCTTCTCAATACAGCATCTTCCAACACCAGGTTTGTTTGAAGCGTATCCATCTGTAAAAGTTAAGTTTTTGCTCTGATGTCCTTAGCTGTTGTCCCAGCTAACATATTGACATGCATATTGGCATTAAAAGACAGCAACATATTCACCTAAACATATAAGTGTTTAGGAAAATCATTATTTGGCTAGCTAGCTATCACACAATTGTACAACAGATATTTGAGCTAACGTTAGCTCGCGCTAGTAAGCTAGCTAAGCGCTAGCCAGTCAGTGGCGCTGACAGGTTGAAACTGTTATCAACAAAATGGGTTTCTCTCTATCCCTTAAAACATGACATTGCTCACTAGGCATCAATTAACTAACACAATTTTAAAGTTTATTAGGAAGTTTAAGAAGTTAGACGCTCACCGGACGACTTTGGTAGTTAGCTAAATTGATAGCTTGGTTTCCATTTTCCAACAGATATTTCTAATCCACCTGATTGGTCATCAACGGTTACTAGTCTTGGAACTCATGTGTTCACCAGAAACAGCTTCTGGTAAACTGTTTACACTTAGTGGCATTATATATTATTGCCATAGGTTTGCCACAGATTGAAGCCTGGTTCCTCTCTAGGTTTCTTCCTAGGTTTTGGCCTTTCTAGGGAGTTTTTCCTAGCCACCGTGCTTCTACACCTGCATTGCTTGCTGTTTGGGGTTTTAGGCTGGGTTTCTGTACAGCACTTTGAGATATCAGCTGATGTACGAAGGGCTATATAAATAAATTTGATTTGATTTGATTGAAATAGAATCTTGAAAGAATTTTGGCGAACATTGCAAACTTCTGACCACATTCTGTGGCACACTCTTTAGTTTGCAGCAAATTCATCACAAACTACCATGATTACGATTAATTCTGAATGAATCCTGAATAAGGATGAGTGAGAAAGTTAGAGGCATAAAGATCCCCTTAAAAAAATGCTTTTGCTTTTTAATGTACAAGTGGACAAGAAACTGCAAATTCATCCAACAAGTTAGTAGAGAGTGTATTTCATGATGGTGCTACAACTGTTCCACCTCTGTGCCGGGGGCTGGTCTACTGGTAGTGCTACCGCCCCCTGACCCCTGACCCCTGGAGGTCATGAGTTCAAACATTTCCATCTATCGCTCAATCCCTTATTCACTGAATTGTACATAAAAACGACACAATTCAATAAAATAATACCTGTTCCTGCTTCATCTACTTCTCTGTAGGGATACTAGGGAGAGTTGTCTTTCACCACCACCAAAGAGAGGCAGATGGAGAGAGAGAGAGAGAGAGAAGATATGATATGAGACTAACTTAGTATTTCATTTATTTTAAATATTAAATTTCTTGTATATGGAGTTGTATAGAGAAGAGCTGTTATTGATTACATCTGGTTTTCCTTGGTTTGGTGTGGAGGAGGTATAGCCTATACAGTGCATTCGGAAAGTATTCAGACCCCTTGATTTACATTACAGCCTTATTCTTAAAATCTCTCTACTATTATTCTGACATTTCACATTCTTAAAATAAAGTGGTGATCCTAACTGACCTAAGACAGGGAATTTTTACTCGGATTAAATGTCAGGAATTGTGAAAAACTGAGTTTAAATGTATTTGGCGAAGGTGTATGTAAACTTCCGACTTCAACTGTATACACTGTTTTGGTATATATACACTGTATATTATACTAAACTATATATACACTGTTTTCCTATATATACTGCTATACTGTATATATACTGTTATATTATACTATATATACGCTGTTATACTGTATATACACTGTTTTAGTATATATACTGTTATATTATACTATATATACGCTGTTATACTGTATATATACTGTTATATTATACTATATATACGCAGTTATACTGTATATACACTGTTTTAGTATATATACTGTTATATTATACTATATATACGCTGTTATACTGTATATATACTGTTATATTATACTATATATACGCTGTTATACTGTATATACACTGTTTTAGTATATATACTGTTATATTATACTATATATACGCTGTTATACTGTATATATACTGTTATATTATACTATATATACGCTGTTATACTGTATATAC
>NC_056438.1:8782681-8785181 GCF_018296145.1 Oncorhynchus tshawytscha | reverse complement strand
CCACTGATAATCTCCCTCGATCTGGGGCTCCATGCAAGATCTCACCCCATGGGGTCAAAATGATCACAAGAACGGTGAGCAAAAATCCCAGAACCAAACGGGTGGACCTAGTGAATGACCTGCAGAGAGCTGGGACCAAAGTAACAAAGCCTACCATCAGTAACACACTACGCCGCCAGGGACTCAAATCCTGCAGTGCCAGACGTGTCCCCCTGCTTCAGCCAGTACATGTCCAGGCCCATCTGAAGTTTGTTAGAGAGCATTTGGATGATCCAGAAGAAGATTGGGAGAATGTCATATGGTCAGATGAATCCAAAATAGAACTTTTTGGTAAAAACTCAACTTGTCGTGTTTGGAGGACAAAGAATGCTGAGTTGCATCCAAAGAACACCATACCAGCTGTGAAGCATGGGGGTGGAAACATCATGCTTTGGGGCTGTTTTTCTGCAAAGGGACCAGGACAACTGATTCGTGTAAAGGAAAGAATGAATGGGGCCATGTATCGTGAGATTTTGAGTGAAAACCTCCTTCCATCAGCAAGGGCATTGAAGATGAAATGTGGCTGGGTCTTTCAGCATGACAATGATCCCAAACACACCGCCCGGGCAACGAAGGAGTGGCTTCGTAAGGAGCATTTCAAGGTCCTGGAGTGGCCTAGCCAGTCTCCATATCTCAACCCCATAGAAAATCTTTGGAGGGAGTTGAAAGTCCGTGTTGCCCAGCAACAGCCCCAAAACATCACTGCTCTAGAGAAGATCTGCATGGAGGAATGGGCCAACATACCAGCAACAGTGTGTGAAAACCTTGTGAAGACTTACAGAAAATGTTTGACCTCTATCATTGCCAACAAAGGGTATATAACAAAGTATTGAGATAAACTTTTGTTATTGACCAAATCCTTATTTTCCACCATAATTTGCAATTAAATTCATTAAAAATCCTACAATGTGATTTTCTGGATTTTTTTTCTCATTTTGTCTGTCATAGTTGAAGTGTACCTATGATGAAAATTACAGGCCTCTCTCATCTTTTTAAGTGGGAAAACTTGCACAATTGGTGGCTGACTAAATACTTTTTTGCCCCACTGTACTAATTAAGATCTGCCTAAAAATACATGAATCAGTTATAGAACCCATTGCCCTTTATGGTTGTGAGGTCTGGGGTCCGCTCACCAACCAAGACTTCACAAAATGGGACAAACACCAAATTGAGAATCTGCATGCAGAATTCTGCAAAAATATCCTCCGTGTACAACATAAAACACCAAATAATGCATGCAGAGCAGAATTAGGTCGATACCCGCTAATGATCAAAATCCAGAAAAGAGCCATTAAATTCTACAACCCCCTAAAAGGAAGCGATTCCAAAACCTTCCATGACAAAGCCATAACCTACAGAGAGATGAACCTGGAGTAGAGTCCCCTAGGCAAGTTGGTCCTGAGGCTCTGTTCACAAACACAAACACACCTCACAGAGCCCCAGGACAGCAATACAATTAGACCCAACCAAATCATGAGAAAACTAAAAGATAATTACTTGACACATTGGAAAGAATTAACAAAAAATAGCCTTGCTATTGAGAGAGGCCGCCGAAGGCAGACATGGTTCTCAAGAGAAGACAGGCTATGTGCTCACTGCCCACAAAATGAGGTGGAAACTGAGCTGCACTTCCTAACCTCCTTCCAAATGTATGACCATGTTTGAGACACATATTTCCCTCAGATTACACAGACCCACAACGATTTTGTGAAATACTGCCGTGTGCCAGCACAGCAGCAAGATTTGTGACCTGTTGCCACAAGAAAAGGGAAACGAGTGAAGAACTAACACCATTGTAAATACAACCCATATTAATGTTTATTTTTTTCCCTTTTGTACTTGAACTATTTGCACATAATATGACATTTGTAATGTCTTTATTCTTTTGGAATTTCTGTGAGTGTAATATTTACTGTTAATTTGCATTTTTTATTTCACTTTTGTTTATTATTTATTTATCTTGCTTCTGCAATATTAACATATGTTTCCCATGCCAATAAATCCTTTAAAAGAGAGGGAGAAAGAGGGAGAGGAAACTAGGGAGGGAGAGGAAACTAGGGAGGGAGAGGAAACTAGGGAGGGATAGGAAACTAGGGAGATAGAGGGAACTAGGGAGAGAGGGAGAGGAAACTAGGGAGGGAGAGGAAACTAGGGAGAGAGAGGAAACTAGGGAGAGAGAGGAAACTAGAGAGGGAGAGGAAACTAGGGAGGGAGAGGAAACTAGGGAGAGAGAGGAAACTAGGGAGAGAGAGGAAACTAGAGAGGGAGAGGAAACTAGGGAGGGAGAGGAAACTAGGGAGGGAGAGGAAACTAGGGAGGGAGAGGAAACTAGGGAGGGAGAGGAAACTAGGGAGGGAGAGGAAACTAGGGAGGGATAGGAAACTAGGGAGAGAGAGGGAACTAGGGGGAGGGAGAGGAAACTAGGGAGGAGAGGAAACTAGGGAGAGAGAGGAAACTAGGT
>NC_056438.1:8750181-8777681 GCF_018296145.1 Oncorhynchus tshawytscha | reverse complement strand
CAGTGGCCCTTGGTTTGAATGTAATAATTATAATTCCCTTCTCTTGGCTGCGAGCTCAGAAGCACCTCTCACTCACATGGCTCTCTCTGCCCATCACGTGATCGGGAGTTTCTCACAGGCTACAAGTGAAGACAGACACATCTGGGACGCAACTGCGTGGGTCCTTTTCCAATTCCGAGGCGCACATTGAAGATATTGGAAGAACTGTCCACATTCGTCTGCCAAGAAGATGAGTAGGCCTAACAAACAGCAAAAGCAGTAGCCTATCAATTTTTGCACTATGGGGATAGTAGATTGACATATTTTAGGCTGCTTATGTCAATCTACTATCCCCCATAGTATAAAGGTTGACCTATTATATTGATAAATAAATAAATATTCCAAACATAGTCTGGAACAGCTGTGGGATGCGATCGATCCCAAATTAATACAACCACTAGTATCAAAAAAGCAATAAAAGCTAAACATTTTTTAAGCGGAATGACGCAACAGATTACAACATTTAGCTTCAAATGTTGATTTACTATTGATAGGCTATTTCTTCACATTGTAAGCACAGTAATGCTGTAAGCGCAAATGTCCCAAAATGCAATCAATTAGTGAGAAAACACCATTTTCAAAACTGACCGCAAACACAATTATGCATCTGTTTTTATATAAAAGTGCATTTTTTATGGGGAAAATTATCCTCCCCAAACTTGAAACTCACTTGATGCGTATGTACAGTATGCCAGTAAGGCTCTACACCCCTTATAAAGCAGATTAATGTGCTTGATTTAAGAAGTTATTTGTCCAGTTTAGTGGGCTAGGCTACATGAGGTGTCCGACTAGGATTTGAATGCTGTTTCTTGCCTTACTGCACACAAGCTGGGCATTTCAAAAGTGATAGGTTAATATTGTCACCCATCAGATTTTTCTTAATTTTATATTACCTTTATTTAACTAGGCAAGTCAGTTAAGAACAAATTCTTATTTTCAATGACAGCCTAGGAACAGTGGGTTAACTGCCTTGTTCAGGGGCAGAACGACAGATTTGTACCTTGTCAGTTCAGGGATTTGATTTTGCAACCTTCTGGTTACAAGTCCAACACTCTAACCACTAGGCTACCTGCCATCTTGTCTTTACATATACTAAATTATACATGTGTGAAATGTATTTTTGATTTGGAACAGACCATTAACATGCACCTGTATTGAAACAGGGGCAGCGAAAAAAATACATGTGATCTTTGTACTTAAATAGCGAATGGACAATGTTTTTCATCGTGGTTCACTTTCATGCTAGTCAGGTAGTCTATACTCTTGTTGTAAAGCGAAGCAATGTGCTTAATATTAGGACTGTTGAAAAATAAATATAGTAGGCCTAGCGTATAGAAAGCTGATAGGGTTCCTCCTCTTTTTAATAGAGGCCATCACTCTGTTTTCTCACACAATTGCATGGCCTATAGAAATGTTGCGCAACATGAACTCATGGGCTCTCATGAAGAGTACCAGGCAGTTAGCAAGTTTGATAGATGACCATCAGCAGCATCAGAGCTTGGAGAAGCCTAATTACCATGACTAAGCAGTCACGTAGAATATGACTGCCGTCATGACTCGAGGAGCGGATGGTAGATATATTTTAGTACTAGTGGACACCACAGAAGCAGAAATTAAGGGTGTAAATTAAGCTTACCTCTGCTGCTAGGGGTGTAAATTAAGCTTACCTCTGCTGCTAGGGGTGTAAATTAAGCTTACCTCTGCTGCTAGGGTTGTAAATTAAGCTTACCTCTGCTGCTAGGGGTGTTTCTCAGAGGGGCAGGTTGGGTTCTATATCTCACCGGAAGACAGATGACTCAGAGGTGCAGGTTGGGTTCTAAATCTCACCGGAAGACAGATGACTCAGAGGTGATTAGAGTCATAGAGGGAGTCTGACCCTTAAAACACAGCAGGTAAAAGTGACTCATTGAATTTTCCCATCCTGCTCTGTCACACACACACACACACACACACACACACACACACACACACACACACACACACACACACACACACACACACACACACACACACACAAAACCAGAACCCCCACAACCCACACGTAGCACGAAATGAATCAACTTCCCCAGGCAGATTGCAATAGCACCGTACCCAGTATGGTGTAGATTGGCAATCCTGAGGTGTGTGTGCTTGCATATGTGCAAGCTATTCTGTAGAGAGAAGGCTGGGGCAGCTCTTTATCCAGCTGTTTATCCAGCCTCCAGTCCAGTCCCAGTGTCTTCACTCCTCCTATCACCTCTTCCCTCTTCCTCTTCCCTCCTCCTCCGCTCTCATCCCATCCCCTTTCCCTCCTCCTCTTCCCTCCTCCTCCGCTCTCATCCCATCCCCTTTCCATCCTCCTCATCTTCCCTCCTCCCATCCCCTTTTCCCTCCTCCTCTTCCCTCCTCCTCCTCCTCCCTCATCCTATCCCCTCTTCCCTCCTCCTCCTCGTCCTCCCTCATCCCATCCCCTTTTCCCTCCTCCTCTTCCCTCCTCCTATCCCCTCTTCCCTCCTCCCCCCCTCCTCCTCCCTCATCCTATCCCATCTTCCCTCCTCCTCCTCCCTCATCCCATCCCCTCTTCTCTCCTCCTCTTCCTCCCTCCTCCTCTTCCCTCCTCCTCCTCCCTCCTCCTCCTCCTCCCTCATTCCATTCCCTGCTTCCCTCCTCCTCTTCCCTCATCCTATCCCCTCTTCCCTCCTCCTCTTCCCTCATCCCATCCCCTCCTCCCTCCATCTGATTGAAAACAAATTAGAACAGTGTATCACAGATGGACAAATTAATGAATGAGTATAGAGCTGGATGATAGATGGATGAATGAGTATAGAGCTGGATGATAGATGGATGAATGAGTATAGAGCTGGATGATAGATGGATGAATGAGTATAGAGCTGGATGATGGATAGATGGATGAATGAGTATAGAGCTGGATGATAGATGGATGAATGAGTATAGAGCTGGATGATAGATGGATGAATGAGTATAGAGCTGGATGATGGACAGATGAATGAATAAATAATCAAATCATTCCCTCTTCTCCTCAAATCAAATCAAACTGTATTAGTCACATGCGCTGAATACAACCTTACAGTGAAATGCTGACTTACAAGCCCTTAACTAACAGTGCAGTTCAAGAAATAGAGTTAAGAAAATATTTACTAAAAAAGTAACACTAGAAAATGACATAACAATAACAAGGCTATATACAGGGGGTACCGGTACCGAGTCAATGTGCGAGGGTACAGGTTAGTCGAGGAAATTTGTCAAATGACTATGCATAGATAATTAACATGGGGGGGATCATAATAAATAATTCAGGGGGGGCCATTTGAGTAATTGTTCAGCTGTTAATTAAGGAGCCTTTACGGTACAGCTTTCTGTGTGGTAGCAGAGATAGCAGAGATAGCAGAGATAGCAGAGAAAACAGTCTATGACTAAGGTGACTGGAGTCTTAGGCAATTTTTTGGGCCTTCCTCTGACACCACCTAGAATATGAGTCCTGGATGGCAGGAAGCTTGGCCCCAGTGATGTACTGATGCCGGAGACAGACAAGTTCACTACTAGGTCTCTGTCTGGGGCAGATCATGGAGAGAGGAGCGCTAGGCAGTCAGTCTCTAATATAGGTCTCTGTCTGGGGCTGATCATGGAGAGAGGAGAGCTAGGCAGTCAGTCTCTATTGTAGGTCTCTGTCTGGGGCTGATCATGGAGAGAGGAGAGCTAGGCAGTCAGTCTCTATTGTAGGTCTCTGTCTGGGGCTGATCATGGAGAGAGGAGAGCTCGGCAGTCAGTCTCTGTTATAGGTCTCGGTCTCGGCAGTCAGTCTCTGTCCCCTCCACACTGTTTCTCTAACCCCTTCACGGTCCCCACAGACATGCATCTTTACATAACCATTTTCGGCTGATGTAAAAAGGGTTTTATAAATACATTTGATTGATTGACGGGAGATTGTGATGGAGAGAGAGAGAGGCAGGGATGGAGATTGTGATGGAGAGAGGCAGGGATGGAGATTGTGATGGAGAGAGAGAGAGGCAGGGATGGAGATTGTGATGGAGAGAGAGAGGCAGGGATGGAGATTGTGATGGAGTGAGAGAGAGGCAGGGATGGAGATTGTGATGGAGTGAGAGAGAGGCAGGGATGGAGATTGTGATGGAGAGAGGCAGGGATGGAGATTGTGATGGAGAGAGAGGCAGGGATGGAGATTGTGATGGAGGAGAGAGAGGCAGGGATGGAGATTGTGATGGAGTGAGGCAGGGATGGAGATTGTGATGGAGAGAGGCAGGGATGGAGATTGTGATGGAGTGAGAGAGAGGCAGGGATGGAGATTGTGATGGAGAGAGAGGCAGGGATGGAGATTGTGATGGAGTGAGAGAGAGGGAGGGATGGAGATTGTAATGGAGAGAGAGGCAGGGATGGAGATTGTAATGGAGAGAGAGGCAGGGATGGAGATTGTGATGGAGAGAGGCAGGGATGGAGATTGTGATGGAGAGAGGCAGGGATGGAGATTGTGATGGAGAGAGGCAGGGATGGAGATTGTGATGAGTGAGGCAGGGATGGAGATTGTGATGGAGAGAGGCAGGGATGGAGATTGTGATGGAGAGAGGCAGGGATGGAGATTGTGATGGAGAGAGGCAGGGATGGAGATTGTGATGGAGAGAGGCAGGGATGGAGATTGTGATGGAGAGAGAGAGAGGCAGGGATGGAGATTGTGATGGAGAGAGAGAGAGGCAGGGATGGAGATTGTGATGGAGAGAGAGGCAGGGATGGAGATTGTGATGAGAGAGGCAGGGATGGAGATTGTGATGGAGAGAGAGGCAGGGATGGAGATTGTGATGGAGAGAGGCAGGGATGGAGATTGTGATGGAGAGAGAGAGAGGCAGGGATGGAGATTGTGATGGAGTGAGGCAGGGATGGAGATTGTGATGGAGTGAGGCAGGGATGGAGATTGTGATGGGAGAGAGGCAGGGATGGAGATTGTGATGGAGTGGGGCAGGGATGAGAGAGGGAGAGATGGAGATTGTGATGGAGAGAGAGGCAGGGATGGAGATTGTGATGGAGGGAGAGGCAGGGATGGAGATTGTGATGGAGAGAGGCAGGGATGGAGATTGTGATGGAGTGAGAGAGAGGCAGGGATGGAGATTGTGATGGAGAGAGGCAGGGATGGAGATTGTGATGGAGAGAGAGGCAGGGATGGAGATTGTGATGGAGAGAGGCAGGGATGGAGATTGTGATGGAGATGAGAGAGAGAGGCAGGGATGGAGATTGTGATGGAGTGAGAGGCAGGGATGGAGATTGTGATGGAGAGAGAGGCAGGGATGGAGATTGTGATGGAGAGAGGCAGGGATGGAGATTGTGATGGAGAGAGAGGCAGGGATGGAGATTGTGATGGAGAGAGGCAGGGATGGAGATTGTGATGGAGAGAGGCAGGGATGGAGATTGTGATGGAGAGAGGCAGGGATGGAGATTGTGATGGAGAGAGGCAGGGATGGAGATTGTGATGGAGTGAGGCAGGGATGGAGATTGTGATGAGAGAGGCAGGGATGGAGATTGTGATGGAGAGAGGCAGGGATGGAGATTGTGATGGAGAGAGGCAGGGATGGAGATTGTGATGGAGAGAGGCAGGGATGGAGATTGTGATGGAGAGAGAGGCAGGGATGGAGATTGTGATGGAGAGAGAGAGAGGCAGGGATGGAGATTGTGATGGAGAGAGAGGCAGGGATGGAGATTGTGATGGAGAGAGGCAGGGATGGAGATTGTGATGGAGAGAGAGGCAGGGATGGAGATTGTGATGGAGAGAGGCAGGGATGGAGATTGTGATGGAGAGAGAGAGGCAGGGATGGAGATTGTGATGGAGTGAGGCAGGGATGGAGATTGTGATGGAGTGAGGCAGGGATGGAGATTGTGATGGAGAGAGAGGCAGGGATGGAGATTGTGATGGAGTGGGGCAGGGATGAGAGAGGGAGAGATGGAGATTGTGATGGAGAGAGAGGCAGGGATGGAGATTGTGATGGAGGGAGAGGCAGGGATGGAGATTGTGATGGAGAGAGAGGCAGGGATGGAGATTGTGATGGAGAGAGGCAGGGATGGAGATTGTGATGGAGAGAGGCAGGGATGGAGATTGTGATGGAGAGAGGCAGGGATGGAGATTGTGATGGAGTGAGGCAGGGATGGAGATTGTGATGAGAGGCAGGGATGGAGATTGTGATGGAGAGAGGCAGGGATGGAGATTGTGATGGAGAGAGAGGCAGGGATGGAGATTGTGATGGAGAGAGGCAGGGATGGAGATTGTGATGGGAGAGGCAGGGATGGAGATTGTGATGGAGAGAGAGGCAGGGATGGAGATTGTGATGGAGAGAGAGAGAGGCAGGGATGGAGATTGTGATGGAGAGAGGCAGGGATGGAGATTGTGATGGAGAGAGAGAGAGGCAGGGATGGAGATTGTGATGGAGAGAGGCAGGGATGGAGATTGTGATGGAGAGAGAGAGGCAGGGATGGAGATTGTGATGGAGTGAGGCAGGGATGGAGATTGTGATGGAGAGAGAGGCAGGGATGGAGATTGTGATGGAGTGGGGCAGGGATGAGAGAGGAGAGATGGAGATTGTGATGGAGAGAGAGGCAGGGATGGAGATTGTGATGGAGGGAGAGGCAGGGATGGAGATTGTGATGGAGAGAGGCAGGGATGGAGATTGATGATGAGAGAGAGGCAGGGATGGAGATTGTGATGGAGAGAGGCAGGGATGGAGATTGTGATGAGAGAGGCAGGGATGGAGATTGTGATGGAGAGAGGCAGGGATGGAGATTGTGATGGAGAGAGGCAGGGATGGAGATTGTGATGGAGAGAGGCAGGGATGGAGATTGTGATGGAGAGAGGCAGGGATGGAGATTGTGATGGAGAGAGAGAGGCAGGGATGGAGATTGTGATGGAGGAGAGAGAGGCAGGGATGGAGATTGTGATGGAGAGAGGCAGGGATGGAGATTGTGATGGAGAGAGAGAGAGGCAGGGATGGAGATTGTGATGGAGAGGCAGGGATGGAGATTGTGATGGATTGTGATGAGAGGCAGGGATGGAGATTGTGATGGAGTGAGGCAGGGATGGAGATTGTGATGGAGAGAGAGGCAGGGATGGAGATTGTGATGGAGTGGGGCAGGGATGAGAGAGGGAGAGATGGAGATTGTGATGGAGAGAGAGGCAGGGATGGAGATTGTGATGGAGAGAGGCAGGGATGGAGATTGTGATGGAGAGAGGCAGGGATGGAGATTGTGATGGAGGAGAGAGGCAGGGATGGAGATTGTGATGGAGAGAGGCAGGGATGGAGATTGTGATGGAGAGAGGCAGGGATGGAGATTGTGATGAGAGAGAGGCAGGGATGGAGATTGTGATGGAGAGAGGCAGGGATGGAGATTGTGATGGAGAGAGGCAGGGATGGAGATTGTGATGAGAGAGAGGCAGGGATGGAGATTGTGATGGAGAGAGAGGCAGGGATGGAGATTGTGATGGAGGAGAGAGAGGCAGGGATGGAGATTGTGATGAGAGAGAGGCAGGGATGGAGATTGTGATGGAGAGAGGCAGGGATGGAGATTGTGATGGAGGAGAGAGAGGCAGGGATGGAGATTGTGATGGAGAGAGAGGCAGGGATGGAGATTGTGATGGAGGAGGCAGGGATGGAGATGGAGATTGTGATGGAGAGAGGCAGGGATGGAGATTGTGATGGAGAGAGGCAGGGATGGAGATTGTGATGGAGAGAGGCAGGGATGGAGATTGTGATGGAGAGAGGCAGGGATGGAGATTGTGATGGAGTGAGGCAGGGATGGAGATTGTGATGAGAGAGGCAGGGATGGAGATTGTGATGGAGAGAGGCATATGGAGATTGTGATGGAGAGAGGCAGGGATGGAGATTGTGATGGAGAGAGGCAGGGATGGAGATTGTGATGGAGAGAGGCAGGGATGGAGATTGTGATGGAGAGAGGCAGGGATGGAGATTGTGATGGAGAGAGAGAGAGGCAGGGATGGAGATTGTGATGGAGAGAGAGGCAGGGATGGAGATTGTGATGGAGAGAGGCAGGGATGGAGATTGTGATGGAGAGAGAGGCAGGGATGGAGATTGTGATGGAGAGAGGCAGGGATGGAGATTGTGATGGAGAGAGAGAGGCAGGGATGGAGATTGTGATGGAGTGAGGCAGGGATGGAGATTGTGATGGGAGGCAGGGATGGAGATTGTGATGGAGAGAGAGGCAGGGATGGAGATTGTGATGGAGGCAGGGATGAGAGAGGGAGAGATGGAGATTGTGATGGAGAGAGAGGCAGGGATGGAGATTGTGATGGAGGGAGAGGCAGGGATGGAGATTGTGATGGAGAGAGAGGCAGGGATGGAGATTGTGATGGAGAGAGGCAGGGATGGAGATTGTGATGGAGAGAGGCAGGGATGGAGATTGTGATGGAGAGAGGCAGGGATGGAGATTGTGATGGAGTGAGGCAGGGATGGAGATTGTGATGAGAGAGGCAGGGATGGAGATTGTGATGGAGAGAGGCAGGGATGGAGATTGTGATGGAGAGAGAGGCAGGGATGGAGATTGTGATGGAGAGAGGCAGGGATGGAGATTGTGATGGAGAGAGGCAGGGATGGAGATTGTGATGGAGAGAGAGGCAGGGATGGAGATTGTGATGGGAGAGAGAGGCAGGGATGGAGATTGTGATGGAGAGAGGCAGGGATGGAGATTGTGATGGAGGCAGGGATGGAGATTGTGATGGAGAGAGGCAGGGATGGAGATTGTGATGGAGAGAGAGAGGCAGGGATGGAGATTGTGATGGAGAGAGGCAGGGATGGAGATTGTGATGGAGAGAGGCAGGGATGGAGATTGTGATGGGGAGGGATGAGAGAGGCAGGATGGAGATTGTGATGGAGAGAGAGGCAGGGATGGAGATTGTGATGGAGGGAGAGGCAGGGATGGAGATTGTGATGGAGAGAGGCAGGGATGGAGATTGTGATGGAGTGAGAGAGAGGCAGGGATGGAGATTGTGATGGAGTGAGGCAGGGATGGAGATTGTGATGGAGAGATGGAGGCAGGGATTGAGATTGGGATGGAGATTGTGATGGGAGAGAGGCAGGGATGGAGATTGTGATGGAGAGAGGCAGGGATGGAGATTGTGATGGAGAGAGGCAGGGATGGAGATTGTGATGGAGAGAGAGAGAGGCAGGGATGGAGATTGTGATGGAGAGAGAGGCAGGGATGGAGATTGTGATGGAGAGAGGCAGGGATGGAGATTGTGATGGGAGAGAGAGAGGCAGGGATGGAGATTGTGATGGAGAGAGGCAGGGATGGAGATTGTGATGGAGAGAGAGAGGCAGGGATGGAGATTGTGATGGAGTGAGGCAGGGATGGAGATTGTGATGGAGAGAGAGGCAGGGATGGAGATTGTGATGGATGGAGGGATGAGAGAGGGATGGAGATTGTGATGGGAGAGAGGCAGGGATGGAGATTGTGATGGAGAGAGGCAGGGATGGAGATTGTGATGGGAGAGAGGCAGGGATGGAGATTGTGATGGAGGCAGGGGAGGAGAGGCAGGGATGGAGATTGTGATGGGAGAGGCAGGGATGGAGATTGTGATGGAGAGAGAGGCAGGGATGGAGATTGTGATGGAGAGAGAGGCAGGGATGGAGATTGTGATGGAGAGAGAGGCAGGGATGGAGATTGTGATGGATGAGAGAGAGGCAGGGATGGAGATTGTGATGGAGAGAGAGGCAGGGATGGAGATTGTGATGGAGAGAGAGGCAGGGATGGAGATTGTGATGGAGAGAGGCAGGGATGGAGATTGTGAGAGAGGAGGGATGGAGATGGAGATCAGTGATGGGAGGGAGGGATGGGGAGGGATGGAGGGATTGTGAGGGAGGGCAGGGATGGAGAGGGAGGGAGAGAGAGGGAGGGATGGAGATTGGGGGAGGGAGGGGATGGGATTGTGATGGGAAAGAGGAGGGATGGAGACTGTGATGGAGTGAGGCAGGGATGAGAGAGGCAGGGATGGAGAGTGATGGAGTGAGAGGCAGGGATGGAGATTGTGATGGAGAGAAGAGGGAGGGATGGAGATTGTGATGGAGTGAGGCAGGGATGAGAGAGGCAGGGATGGAGATTTGTGATGGAGGGAGGGAGGGAGGGAGGGAGGGAGGGAGGGAGGGAGGGAGGGAGGGAGAGGGAGGGAGGTCAGGGAGGGAGGGAGGGAGGGAGGGAGGGAGGGAGGGAGGGGGGAGGGAGGGAGGGAGTGTAGAAAGAAGAGGAGGGAGGGAGCAGATGTCACAAATTGCTATATAGAAAACCAGCCATCTCCCTCCCTCCCTCCCTCCCTCCCTCCCTCCCTCCCTCCCCCTCCCTCCCTCCCTCCCTCCCTCCCTCCCTCCCTCCCTCCTCCAGTGGATCCATGAGTCCCTCCCTCCAGTGGATCCATGAAGACATTATTAACAGAGACGACTCAGATGTCTCTCGCCTCACCAGGAGGGTGGGAGTTAACCCTGGCTGGTACACACACACACACACACACACACACACACACACACACACACACACACACACACACACACACACACACACACAGACACACAACACACACACACACACACACACACACACACACACACACAACACACACACACACACACACACACACACACACACACACACACACACACAGACACACACACACACACACAGACACACACATGCACAGACACAGACACACAACACACACATGCACACACACACACACACACACACTCAGACACACACACACATGCACACACACTTCTACATTAAGCAGGCCAGTGCAGGGTCACGGCTTGCCTCTTCCGCACACCAGGAGCTGAATAATAATATGGAGGTCTGTGTCCCAAACACCACCCTATCCCCTAAATAGTGCACCACACTAAGGGCCCTGGTCAAAAGTAGAACACTATATAGGGAATAGGGTTCCATCAAGGACACAGCCATGGAGGACAGATAAGTAACCGTGACAATCCCTTTAAAAACCTCTCGCTGTGCCTGATTGGTTCCTGCCGCTAATTCATGCGCATGTTATAGGATGTGGGGCTAGCTGATGCTTCACCAGGGAATGCACTGCAGAGTGTGTGTGTGTGTGTGTGTGTGTCCTGGTATTATGTCCATTTAAATAGATTGTTCACATAGTTAAGCACATATGGGGAGACGAGGTATAAATTTGATTTAAATCAAGGTTAGGATTCACCCCTGTCTGTGTGTATTTATACTGTATGCCTGTAGGCTTTCCAATCAGTTAATATAGTTAATAGATATATATCAAAACGTTTTAATAAAAAGGGCTATAATGTTAAAACAGTCATATAGTCATCAGATTCTCATGTCTTTCAACTCTATTTTTATTCTATTCTTCATTTCCCCACCTTCATTCTCTCCTCCTCCTCCTCTACATTAATCCGTGCCCTGACCCTGGTCCTTTGTCCTCGGTACTACTCTACACCCATGCCCCGGTGGCCCTGTGAAATCCTGCGAGTCGAGTCACCCACGCGCTCCCTCTGATGTTGTTGTTCTCGTCCAGATTAGAGAGAGAGAGAAAGAGGGGAGGGGAGGACAGATGGAGGCCGAGTTGAAAAGTCTTCACAAGTAGCAAACCCTCAATGGATTTATCAAAGACGCGGCAGCAGTGAACCACACTGTGTCGCACGCGCTAATCTGACACTTCTGTTGACACTAATCATCAATCGTCCCGTCACGAACCCTTGTTTTGCCCTGCATGTGCTCGGGAATATTACCAGGTTAAATTGAGACACGTAAATAAATTAAAGAGGTCTAGATTCAGTCAAAAGGAATCATGTGTATTTGTTAACCCATTTCACTACAGACGTATACGCCAAGACAGTAATACGTTATTTAAAAAATATACATATTCTCAAATTCAGTCTTGATTGACACTTTTTATCAGATGGCTATTCGAATGTAATATCTGTACGTTTTAAAGCCAAATTACCTCACGTTGTTAACATGATCTATTTATCAGGATTTATAACATTATAATTACTAACATTAGGCCTAATATAAAATATAAATGTATTATCATGATATTGTATATAGTCCTACACTGGTATTATTATACAAGTACTATGATAAACTTAATCTGATCACATGACATCATCACCTTACCTGTTGTCGTTTCCAGTGTCACTCGGTGGGGCGGGGCTCGAGACTGGCTCTGCGCTCTTCAGGCGGTTCACAACGAATTTACATTACATCTACATTTTCCACCTATTCCGCGGTCGTTTCACTTTTACCAGGGGTAGAATTTGTTTTATCGGAGGTCGAGAGGAATTTTATTTATTTGTTCCATATTTAGTTCACGGAGATTATTTGTTAAGATTTATATTCGGACGGTTTGAATTATTTTTCACCACCAACAGCGGGACAGCACGAGCGAGCGACGGGGACCGGAGCTGAGAGAGAGACACGTCTTGTGCTGAATAAAACCTCAAGAGCTCGAGATACAGAATGGACATTATTACCAAAGGATGGCACTATAAATGTCTCCTAACTTTGCATTACTTTGCACGCAGTTCGTGAGAAATAACATAAACAATATTTATATTTAATCCATATTTATGTTGACCTCTGCTATTTAAATGTTTCTGTCTTCAAATGGCTAAATGGACTGTACGCTGAAAACTGATGCAGTTATTTGATTCGATGTTTTATTTGATTTTGATTCGATGTATTAGAATCCCCATTAGCCGACGCCAATGGCAACAGCTCTAAACTGCGTTATCGTTGGCCTGTGAGTCAATTCAAACGAACAATTACAATATATATTATATATATATATATTATATTTTAGTTCATTTTAGAGACGTTTTAACATTGTATTCAATTTCCTTGTGTTGTTGTCGGATTGTGCGTTCTCCTTGAGCGCCCTGAACGGAAGAATCTAAACACACATCCACCGGGGATTATAGCCTCTTCGCATGATGACGCCTCTCAGCTGAGACCGGGACCTTTACGTTAAAACCTAGGACCCAGGACCAGAGCCTACCGGTACGACTGTGAGCCCGGAGCCGAAACATGAGGGCGTCTGGCAGGGTGATCTTCTGGCTCCTCTCGGCGATGTGTTCGCTCTCCAGGTCTCGGACGGCCACTCTGAGCAGTGTTAGAGGTAAGCGTCAGTTATAGTCCTCTACATGTACATGATCCAGACAGTAAAGACATCATGTTGTCAAGCGAATGTCAACAACCTCGAAACAGCTACTTGTTTTAGGACAGGTATTTCTTACTGCATTATAGCACAAATAACAATGCAGTACAGGCGCCTGTGATCTGTCCCAAATTGTACCATATTCCCTATATAGTGTACTACTTTGGAGGTAGCCTATAGCACCTTATGGTTAGCTGATTCAGCAGGTGCCAGAGCTGTATGGACAGGTCAACAAGTGTATTTGAACCCAGCTGAAGGTGTGTGTCCATAGAGGGAACAGAGTGAAAGAGGGAACAGAGTGATAGAGGGAATAGAGAGAACAGAGTGATAGAGGGAACAGAGTGATAGAGGGAACAGAGTGATAGAGGGAACAGAGTGACAGAGTGATAGAGGGAACAGAGTGATAGAGGGAACAGAGTGATAGAGGGAATAGAGATAACATAGTGGCAGAGGGAATAGAGAACAGAGTGATAGAGGGAACAGAGTGATAGAGGGAACAGAGTGATAGAGGGAATAGAGAGTGATAGAGGGAACAGAGTGATAGAGGGAATAGAGGGAACAGAGTGATAGAGGGAACAGAGTGATAGAGGGAATAGAGAGAACAGAGTGATAGAGGGAACAGAGTGATAGAGGGAATAGAACAGAGTGATAGAGGGAACAGAGTGATAGAGGGAATAGAGTGATAGAGGGAACAGAGAATAGAGGGAATAGAGAACAGAGTGATAGAGGAATAGAGAACAGAGATAGAACAGAGTGAACAGAGGGAACAGAGATAACATAGTGGCAGAGGGAATAGAGAACAGAGTGATAGAGGGAATAGAGAACAGAGTGATAGAGAGGAATAGAGAACAGAGGGATAGAGGGAACAGAGTGATAGAGGGAATAGAGAACAGAGTGATAGAGGGAATAGAGAACAGAGTGATAGAGGGAACAGAGAAACAGAGAATGATAGAGGGAATAGAGAACAGAGTGATAGAGGGAATAGAGAACAGAGTGATAGAGAGGGAACAGAGAACAGAGTGATAGAGGGAACAGAGTGATAGAGGGAATAGAGATAACATAGTGGCAGAGGGAATAGAGAACAGAGTGATAGAGGGACATTGGTTAGCTTACTAGCGTAATTTTAGCCATATTAGAATTGACATGAAATCAGTCAATACACCTCAAAACAAATCACGGTATCAAGAACAAGATTAAACTAGCTGAAACGAGTCACTTACAATTCCCCATATGACAGTTTGTTGTCATTGTTGGTAGCCATCTGGCCGTCCAGAAACCCAACGACACACAGACTTCTGCCCCATTGAAGCACATTGTTGTCGTGACGTTGTCAGCTAACCCATCTATTGCTCTATGCTAAGAATGGTGTGAGGTAAGAGTGTGTGTGTGTGTGTGTGTGTGTGTGTGTGTGCGCGCGCGCGCGCGTGTGTGTGTGTGTGTGCGTGCGTGTCTGTGTGTGTGTGCGTGTGGAAGACACAATGAAAGCAACAGTCATTTATTGGCCAATGAGAACATCTCCAGTTTTACTCTGTCTTGCCAGTGGATCTCAAATGACTGTTTTTGACTTAGAGCCATGAACACAGAGAGCAGAGACACACACACACTCCTCTCTCTCTTTATCTATTTTTCCCTCCTCTCTCTATCTCTTTTTCCCTCCCCCTCCTCTCTCTCTGTCTCGCTCTCTCTCACGCTCTCTCTCTCTCTCTCTCCCTCTCTCTCTCTCTCCTCTCTCTCCCCCCCCCCTCTCTCTCTCTCTCTCTCTCTCTCTCTCTCTCTCTCTCTCTCCCTCTCTCTCCTCTCTCTCTCTCCCCTCTCCTCTCTCTCTCTCTCTCTCTCTCTCTCTCTCCCTCTCTCTCTCTCTCTCTCTCTCTCTCTCTCTCTCCCTCTCTCTCTCTCTCTCTCTCTCTCTCTCTCTCTCTCGCTCTCTCCTCTCTCCCCCCTCCTCTCTCTCTCTCTCTCTCTCTCTCTCTCTCTTTCTGTTCCAGACCCTTTGTATGTCAGTGATCCAGGAGCGTTGGGTTACTGTTGCTCTGAGCAGTCCCTCGCTGGGTTGTCATGTCATTGCCGCGGAGATTAATCAATGGATGCAGTGTCTGTCTGTGGTGCTCTCTCTGTTCGACCCAACCGCTGAAAATATGTGGAACTACAGTACGCGTAGATGCCAGAAATATCTGGCACTTTGATAGAGAACCATAGTAGGCTATTCACTGGGGCTGGAAGCCTGGATAGTTTCATGTCACATAACAATAAAAGGAGAAATCAAACTGGTTCACTGGAATTGTACATTTCTAAACAACCAAGACACATTCCTAGTTGAAATTGCGCATGTGACTTGTATTGGAAGAGAGAGAGAGAGAGAGAGAGTGGGAGAGGGAGGGAGAGAGAGAGACAGAGAATTATCCAAACAAATTCTGTTCCATAACAGTGAGAGGTTATTTGTGATGTAACCAGATGTTTTCAACTTTTCCTGTTGAAAAATGATATCCCAAGTAGGGGTGTGACCAATGGAATGGAATTTCTTAAGGTTTAAACAGTCATTGTTTTGTTGTTTTTCTGTTAAAACAATAAAAAAAACATGAAATTCCATGTCAATTAACATAATAGTAAATGGTCCTATTAGGTACAGTACGTACAACCGCTAGGGTATGACATGCATTTACTGTAGTGATTTATAGGGTCCCTCCAAAACACCACCCTATTCCCTAGATAGTGCACTACTTTTGACCAGAGCCCTGTGGGGATGCAGTCTGTCTAGCTGGTCGTTGTGTCACTGGCTGTAATGTGAGTAACAGTCACCACCATCTGTCCATCAGAGTGGATCCTTGCTGTGAAAAGACAGTCTCCGAGCCTGTGTGATACAGGGTTGTCTCTATGGGGTGCACCAGGCATCAGAGTGGATCCTTGCTGTTAAAGGACAGTCTCCGAGCCTGTGTGATACAGGGTTGTCTCTATGGGGTGCACCAGGCATCAGAGTGGATCCTTGCTGTGAAAAGACAGTATCCGAGCCTGCAGGATACAGGGTTGTCTCTATGGGGTGCACCAGGCATCAGAGTGGATCCTTGCTGTTAAAGGACAGTATCCGAGCCTGTGTGATACAGGGTTGTCTCTATGGGGTGCACCAGGCATCAGAGTGGATCCTTGCTGTTAAAGGACAGTATCCGAGCCTGTGTGATACAGGGTTGTCTCTATGGGGTGCACCAGGCATCAGAGTGGATCCTTGCTGTTAAAGGACAGTCTCCGAGCCTGCAGGATACAGGGTTGTCTCTATGGGGTGCACCAGGCATCAGAGTGGATCCTTGCTGTTAAAGGACAGTATCCGAGCCTGCAGGATACAGGGTTGTCTCTATGGGGTGCACCAGGCATCAGAGTGGATCCTTGCTGTTAAAGGACAGTCTCCGAGCCTGCAGGATACAGGGTTGTCTCTATGGGGTGCACCAGGCATCAGAGTGGATCCTTGCTGTTAAAGGACAGTATCCGAGCCTGTGTGATACAGGGTTGTCTCTATGGGGTGCACCAGGCATCAGAGTGGATCCTTGCTGTTAAAGGACAGTATCCGAGCCTGCAGGATACAGGGTTGTCTCTATGGGGTGCACCAGGCATCAGAGTGGATCCTTGCTGTTAAAGGACAGTCTCCGAGCCTGTGTGATACAGGGTTGTCTCTATGGGGTGCACCAGGCATCAGAGTGGATCCTTGCTGTTAAAGGACAGTATCCGAGCCTGCAGGATACAGGGTTGTCTCTATGGGGTGCACCAGGCATCAGAGTGGATCCTTGCTGTTAAAGGACAGTATCCGAGCCTGTGTGATACAGGGTTGTCTCTATGGGGTGCACCAGGCATCAGAGTGGATCCTTGCTGTTAAAGGACAGTATCCAAGCCTGCAGGATACAGGGTTGTCTCTATGGGGTGCACCAGGCATCAGAGTGGATCCTTGCTGTTAAAGGACAGTCTCCGAGCCTGTGTGATACAGGGTTGTCTCTATGGGGTGCACCAGGCATCAGAGTGGATCCTTGCTGTTAAAGGACAGTATCCGAGCCTGCAGGATACAGGGTTGTCTCTATGGGGTGCACCAGGCATCAGAGTGGATCCTTGCTGTTAAAGGACAGTCTCCGAGCCTGCAGGATACAGGGTTGTCTCTATGGGGTGCACCAGGCATCAGAGTGGATCCTTGCTGTTAAAGGACAGTCTCCGAGCCTGCAGGATACAGGGTTGTCTCTATGGGGTGCACCAGGCATCAGAGTGGATCCTTGCTGTTAAAGGACAGTATCCGAGCCTGCAGGATACAGGGTTGTCTCTATGGGGTGCACCAGGCATCAGAGTGGATCCTTGCTGTTAAAGGACAGTCTCCGAGCCTGCAGGATACAGGGTTGTCTCTATGGGGTGCACCAGGCATCAGAGTGGATCCTTGCTGTTAAAGGACAGTATCTGAGCCTGCAGGATACAGGGTTGTCTCTATGGGCTGCACCAGGCATCAGAGTGGATCCTTGCTGTTAAAGGACAGTATCCGAGCCTGTGTGATACAGGGTTGTCTCTATGGGGTGCACCAGGCATCAGAGTGGATCCTTGCTGTTAAAGGACAGTATCCGAGCCTGCAGGATACAGGGTTGTCTCTATGGGGTGCACCAGGCATCAGAGTGGATCCTTGCTGTTAAAGGACAGTATCCGAGCCTGTGTGATACAGGGTTGTCTCTATGGGGTGCACCAGGCATCAGAGTCAACACATTTTACATGAGGCTCTTGTCACTGTAGAAGTCAGTCTCTGATTCAAATTCAAGAAGTGAAACCAACAGACGGTTATTTCGTCCCCGGAGGACCAGCTCCAAGGGTCCATATTGGTGCACTACGTAGGGAATAGGGTCCCATAGAGCTCTGGTCTAAAGTAGTGCACTATGTAGGGAATAGGGTCCCATAGAGCTCTGGTCTAAAGTAGTGCACTATGTTGGGAATAGGGTGCCAGCTCTGGTCTAAAGTAGTGCACTACGTAGGGAATAGGGTGCCATTTGGGCCGTAATCTGCGTGTGGGACGGGAACCGAGCAGGAGCAGCCGAGCCGTCCTGACCTCTGACCTCTCCCCTCCTCCGGTCAGTTCACTCCAGAGCCTGCTGTTTCTAATGCTCCTCACATGAAACCGATTATGCCCCTGAGACACTGTGGGGTAAAGGACAGTATGGGGTGCACCAGGCCGAGCTTGCTGTTAAAGGCAATGGCCACCGCACCTAACAATGTTGTGACATGACGGATCATGGAACACTGAAGGGAGTTTAAAGGACTAAATGTTTTGCCACCCAGGAAGCACATAGGATTGACTCCTGATAAGCCAGAAGAGGACTGGACACCCCTCGGAAGCCTGGCTCCTCTCTAGGTTTCTTCCCAGGTTCCTGCTGTTTCTAATGCTCCTCACATGAAACCGATTATGCCCCTGAGACACAATGGCCGCCGCACCTAACAATGTTGTGACATCACGGATCATGGAACACTGAAGGGAGCTTTTCTAAAATACAAGTACGTTTAGTGAATTCATCTTAACAACCACATAGCACAGTCATAGTAAATCAGATCTTTCCTCAATAATTGAATCATGAAAATCTTATTCATTGTGGTCTTAAAGGCAAAACTTGGTCCTTGATCAGCACTCTGATACTCTTTGTGAATACGGGCCAATGTATTGTACAACATGGATGTTGCATCACCGCTAGGGACCAGGAAGTCATTTAGCTTGGTGAGGTGAGCACACCCACATTCTCTACACGGTAACCAGGAAGTCATTTAGCTTGGTGAGGTGAGCACACCCACATTCTCTACACGGTAACCAGGAAGTCATTTAGCTTGGTGAGGTGAGCACACCCACATTCTCTACACGGTAACCAGGAAGTCATTTAGCTTGGTGAGGTGAGCACACCCACATTCTCTACACGGTAACCAGGAAGTAATTTAGCTTGGTGAGGTGAGCACACCCACATTCTCTACACGGTAACCAGGAAGTCATTTAGCTTGGTGAGGTGAGCACACCCACATTCTCTACACGGTAACCAGGAAGTAATTTAGCTTGGTGAGGTGAGCACACCCACATTCTCTACACGGTAACCAGGAAGTCATTTAGCTTGGTGAGGTGAGCACACCCACATTCTCTACACGGTAACCAGGAAGTCATTTAGCTTGGTGAGGTGAGCACACCCACATTCTCTACACGGTAACCAGGAAGTCATTTAGCTTGGTGAGGTGAGCACACCCATATTCTCTACACGGTAACCAGGAAGCCATTTGGCTTGGTGAGGTGAGCACACACTGGCCGATCAGCCAAACTGAGCAATCGAGGGAGAAGGGCCTTGGTCAGGGAGGTGACCAAGATTCTGATGGTCACTCTGACAGAGCTCCAGAGTTCCCCTGTGGAGATGGGAGAACCTTCCAGAAGGACAACCATCTCTGCAGCACTCCACCAATCAGACCTTTATGGTAGAGTTGTCAGACGGAAGCCACTCCCCAGTAAAAGGCACATGACAGCTCGCTTGGAGTTTGCCAAAAGCAGCTAAAGACTCTCAGACCATGAGAAACAAGATTCTAATATTAAAACCAAGATTGACCTGAATGCCAAGCGTCACGTCTGGAGGAAACCTGGCTCCATCCCGACGGTGAAGCATGGTGGTGGCAGCATCATGCTTTGGGGATGTTTTTAAGAGGCGGGGACTGGGAGACTAGTCAGGATGAAGGCAAAGATGAACAGAGCAAAGTACAGAGAGATCCTTCATGAAAACCTGCTCCAGAGCGCTTAGGACCTCAGACTGCGGCGAAGGTTCACCTTCCAACAGGACAATGACCCTAAGCACACAGCCAAGACAATACAGGACTGGCTTCAGGGCAAGTCTCCGAATGTCCTTGAGTGGCCCAGCCAGAGCACGAACTTGAGCCCGATCAAACATCTCTGGAGAGACCTGAAAATAGCTGTTCAGCGATGCTCCCCATCCAACCTGACAGAGTTTGAGATGATCTGCAGAGAAGAATTGGAGAAACTCCCCAAATACATGTGTGCCAAGCTTGTCGCTTCATACCCAAGAAGACTTGAGGCTGTAATCGCTGCCAAAGGTGCTTCAACTAAGTACTGAGTAAAGGGTCTAAATACTTATGTAAATGTGATATTTCAGTTGAATCTCTTTTATACATTTGCTAAAATGTCTATAAACCTGTTTTTGCTTTGTCATTATGGGGTATTTTGTGTAGATTTATGAGGAAAGACAACGATTTAATCAATTTTAGAATAAGGCTGTAACATAATTTTTGGGTGAAAAAGTCAAGGGGTCTGAATACTTTCCGAATGCACAGTACAGTGTTGTAATGATGTACAAAAAGTTCAAGTACAAAAGGGAAAATGTATAAACATAAATATGGATTGTATTTACTTTGGTGATTTTTCATCACTGGTTGCCCTCTCCCTCTCTCTTTCTCTACTCTCTCTTTCTCTCTCTTCCTCACTCCCTCTATTTCTCTCTCTTTCTCACTCTGCCCCCACCCCCCCTCTCTCTCTGAGCCATGGGGAGGACTGTTAGTAGTGTTGGCTGATACTAGCAGGGTAAAGTGCTTTCATGGGAATAAGGAATGCAATCAGAAATGCTTTTAGTCGGGTTGTGTCCCAAACAGCACCCTATGCCCTATACAGGATAGTGCACTACAGGTCCCATAGGGCTCTGGTCAAATATGGTGCACTACAGCTCCCATAGGGCTCCGGTCAAATTTAGTGCACTATATTTGCTATATTCCCTATTCCCTCTATATAGAGACACAGTCCTCTTTTATCGATAGAGCTGAGAGACGGAGAGCGAGAGAGAGAGACAGATATATAGATATAGAGAGCGATAGATAAAGAGATAGACAGAGACAGAGACAGAGAGAGAGAGAGAGAGAGAGAGAGAGAGAGAGAGAGAGAGAGAGACAGAGAGACAGAGAGAGAGAGAGAGAGAGAGACAGACAGAGAGGGGCTTTAAAATCTCCAAAAGCCTCTTTCCTCTCTCATGCTCAATCTCTCATGATTTTTATTTCTCTCCTCTCTTTCTCTCTCTCTCTCTCTCTCTCTCTCTCTCTCTCTCTCTGTCTCTCTCTCTCTCTCTCTCTCTCTCTCTCTCTCTCTCTCTCTCTCTCTCTCTCTCTCTCTCTCTCTCTCTCTCTCTCTCTCTCTCTCTCTCTCTCTCTCTCTCTCTCTCTCTGTCTCTCTCTCTCTCTCTCTCTCTCTCTCTCTCTCTGTCTCTCTCTCTCTCTGTCTCTCTGTTTCTCTCTCTCTCTCTCTGTCTCTCTCTCTCTCTCTCTCTGTCTCTCTCTCTCTCTCTCTCTCTCTCTGTCTCTCTCTCTCTCTCTCTCTCTGTCTCTCTCTCTCTCTCTGTCTCTCTCTCTCTCTCTCTCTCTCTCTCTCTCTCTGTCTCTCTCTCTCTCTCTCTCTCTCTCTCTCTCTCTCTGTCTCTCTCTCTCTCTGTCTCTCTCTCACTCTCCTTATTCTTTAAATTATGCACTCTATCTCACACACACACACAATCACGCCACTCAACCCTCTCTCTCTTTCTCCCACTCTCTCTGTCACAAACAGGCTTTGGTAGATTCCTTCTTATATGGCACGGTAAATACTGGGGCTGGGAATTGCCAGGGACCTCACGATGCGATATTATTACAATGTTTAGGTACCGATATGATATGTATTGCGATTCTTGTGATTCTCATGATTCAATATTATCATTTTATTGCTATTTGATGTTCCAAATATATTGCTCACTATATGTCTGCTGCGGAGAGACGAGAGAGAGAGAGAGAGAGACAGAGAGAGAGAGAGACAGAGAGAGAGAGAGACAGAGAGAGAGAGAGAGAGAGAGCAGGAGAAAATTCTGATTCAGCTGCCCTGCTCACCGGGTAGGCGACATGTTCCCATTTGGAACCATTTCATGTGTCTGAAGGTATAAACTCTGATTTCCCAGCGGGCCCGGAGAGCAAATCAACTGCACTATAGGCCGACCGCTGGCCAATCGGATGGCTCAGATTACCATGTCTGCAGTAATGTAGCATGGCATAAAAGAAAGCTACTGTGAGATTTCAAAACGTTTAAAACCACGACTAGAGAGACTGTCAACGAATACAGCAAAGAGCTGCTGTTTCCAAACATTTAAAACCACGACTAGAGAGAGACTGTCAACGAATACAAAAAAGAGCTGCTTTTATGAGGGACTTCATGTTTAAAGTTCTTACTCAGCCCTGGCAACACTTTGTATTCAACACTTTGTATTCAACACTTTAAAAATCACGTTCTTCCTACTTCCACTCACGCTACAACCACCACTGCAGCTGTAATGAATGAGTACAACCACCACTGTAGCTGTAATGAATGAGTACAACCACTGTAATGAATGAGTACAACCACCACTGCAGCTGTAAAGAATGAGTACAACCACGACTGCAGCTGTAATGAATGAATACAACCACTGTAATGAATGAGTACAACCACTGTAATGAATGAGTACAGCCACCACTGTAATGAATGAGTACAACCACCACTGTAGCTGTAAAGAATGAGTACAACCACTGTAATGAATGAGTACAACCACCACTGCAGCTGTAAAGAATGAGTACAACCACTGTAATGAATGAGTACAACCACCACTGTAAAGAATGAGTACAACCACCACTGCAGCTGTAAAGAATGAGTACAACCACTGTAATGAATGAGTACAACCACCACTGTAAAGAATGAGTACAACCACTGTAATGAATGAGTACAACCACTGTAATGAATGAGTACAACCACCACTGTAAAGAATGAGTACAACCACCACTGCAGCTGTAAAGAATGAGTAGGAAAATATATCGATAGGCTTGTTTTTTTGTTTTTTTTAAATAATTCAGGAATATTTCAGTTTCTCTGTTCATAGACATGAATGTTTACATGAGGCAGAAACTGTGGTGCGACTGGAGTTTCGCCATCAGCTGGAAGACGGTGTCTCCTCTTTTGGTCAGTTTCGGTGGAGGCTGAAAACGTGTTATGTATAACGTGTTGGGCCTTAATGAAACAAACCTCATTGTATTATGTATAACGTGTTGGGCCTTAATGAAACAAACCTCAATGTATTATGTATAATGTGTTGGGCCTTAATGAAACAAACCTCAATGTATTATGTATAACGTGTTGGGCCTTAATGAAACAAACCTCATTGTATTATGTATAACGTGTTGGGCCTTAATGAAACAAACCTCATTGTATTATGTATAACGTGTTGGGCCTTAATGAAACAAACCTCATTGTATTATGTATAACGTGTTGGGCCTTAATGAAACAAACCTCATTGTATTATGTATAACGTGTTGGGCCTTAATGAAACAAACCTCATTGTATTATGTATAACGTGTTGGGCCTTAATGAAACAAACCTCATTGTATTATGTATAACGTGTTGGGCCTTAATGAAACAAACCTCATTGTATTATGTATAACGTGTTGGGCCTTAATGAAACAAACCTCATTGTATTATGTATAACGTGTTGGGCCTTAATGAAACAAACCTCATTGTATTATGTATAACGTGTTGGGCCTTAATGAAACAAACCTCATTGTATTATGTATAACGTGTTGGGCCTTAATGAAACAAACCTCATTGTATTATGTATAACGTGTTGGGCCTTAATGAAACAAACCTCATTGTATTCTGTATAACGTGTTGGGCCTTAATGAAACAAACCTCATTGTATTATGTATAACGTGTTGGGCCTTAATGAAACAAACCTCAATGTATTATGTATAACGTGTTGGGCCTTAACGAAACAAACCTCATTGTATTATGTATAACGTGTTGGGCCTTAATGAAACAAACCTCATTGTATTATGTATAACGTGTTGGGCCTTAACGAAACAAACCTCATTGTATTATGTATAACGTGTTGGGCCTTAACGAAACAAACCTCATTGTATTATGTATAACGTGTTGGGCCTTAATGAAACAAACCTCATTGTATTATGTATAACGTGTTGGGCCTTAACCAAACAAACCTCAATGTATTATGTATAATGTGTTGGGCCTTAACGAAACAAACCTCATTGTATTATGTATAATGTGTTGGGCCTTAACCAAACAAACCTCAATGCTACAGAACTGTTAAGGTTGTATATGCCAAGTCATCTAAATAAAAATCGGAGCGGTAGATCTCAGCTTGCATTTTGACTCAGAAAGTGATCTTGACTCCCGTTCCCGTTCCTGTTCCGGTTCCCGTTCCCATTCCTGTTCCCGTTCCTGTTCCTGTTCCTGTTCCTGTTCCCATTCCCGTTCCCGTTCCTGTTCCCGTTCCCGTTCCTGTTCCCGTTCCTGTTCCCGTTCCCGTTCCTGTTCCTGTTCCCGTTCCTGTTCCTGTTCCCGTTCCCGTTCCCGAGGGTTTCCCCAACTCGGTCCCGGGACCTCCTGGGTTCACGATTTGTTTTATTTCTTAGCACTACACAGCTGATTCAAATCATCAAAGGTTGATGATACGTTGGTTATTTGAATCAGCAAAAACCCAGGCTGACCTGATCTAGAGAATAAGAGGCTTGTTTCAGTCGATGAGAGAGAGATAGAGAATAAGAGTCCTGTTTCATTTGATGAGGGAGAGAGAGAGAGAGGGAACCTCAGCCTTATAAAGGTCAATACCCAGAATGCTCTTGGGAGGTATTCCTCCCTCCCTCCCACAGAGAACAAAAGAGGGAGTCTGGTTCGTCAGCAAAATTCATTAATGAATAAAACACCCTCCCTGATACGTGAGATCTTCTGATGAAGTATCACATTGTTGGTGGCTAAAGGTCATCCAAGATCTTCCTCTGTTGTGAATGACGAGCCCAGACACACACACACACACACACACACACACACACACACACACACACACACACACACACACACACACACACACACACACACACACACACACACACCGATGTGTCTGTAGAAGTCATGAAGGCAGGGGTCATATAATCAACATAATGGACATTCTTTCACATTTCTTTGATAATTCCACGTAGGATTCGCTCCTTTCCTCTCCGCATGATTCTTCCTGTTTGGTGACATATTACCATACTGTAGGAGGTGTGTGCGTGTGTGTGCGTGAGCGAGCGTGTGCGTGCGTGTGTGTGTGTGCGTGAGCGTGTGCGTGCGTGCGTGTGTGTGTGTGTGTGTGCGTGTGTGTGCGTGTGTGTGTGGGAGGTGTATAATGAATAGTTTACATTAAGGCAGTACAGGACTTAAGGATGTTGTAGGAGGATGAATTCTTCCCCTCTTTCCACTCCTCCACTCCTTTTCCTCCCTCCTCCTGATGAAAAGGAATCCGTTTTCTGCTGAATGTGTTGCATTAATGTATTTTATGTGAAGGAAAACAGTTGCACGCCCCTGATCACTCTATTGAAGCAAAACACCACTTAACTTTCAATTTAAAACGAGACCCCTGTCAATACACAGCTGGACTCACCTGTTCTGGCTTTCTCCCATTCTGCTCTTCACAAACAAACACCTGACTGGCTCACCTGTTCTGGGAACTACGGTAAACTTCATAACGTTAAATAATGTGACAGGTGAAATGAAGAACGCCATCTGCTTTATCTCCTAACACGTTGCACAAGTTGACCGCTGGTATTTACTTTAAAAAGTAGATACAAATATTAAAATGTATTGAAAAACTACAAAGAAATTGTTTCAACAGTATTGACGACCATTTAAAAAAACGTACCCTGATAAACTGTATATACAGTGCCTTGCGAAAGTATTCGGCCCCCTTGAACTTTGCGACCTTTTGCCACATTTCAGGCTTCAAACATAAAGATATAAAACTGTATTTTTTGTGAAGAATCAACAACAAGTGGGACACAATCATGAAGTGGAACGACATTTATTGGATATTTCAAACTTTTTAACAAATCAAAAACGGAAAAATTGGGCGTGCAAAATTATTCAGCCCCTTAAGTTAATACTTTGTAGCGCCACCTTTTGCTGCGATTACAGCTGTAAGTCGCTTGGGGTATGTCTCTATCAGTTTTGCACATCGAGAGACTGACATTTTTTCCCATTCCTCCTCGCAAAACAGCTCGAGCTCAGTGAGGTTGGATGGAGAGCATTTGTGAACAGCAGTTTTCAGTTCTTTCCACAGATTCTCGATTGGATTCAGGTCTGGACTTTGAATTGGCCATTCTAACACCTGGATATGTTTATTTTTGAACAATTCCATTGTAGATTTTGCTTTATGTTTTGGATCATTGTCTTGTTGGAAGACAAATCTCCGTCCCAGTCTCAGGTCTTTTGCAGACTCCATCAGGTTTTCTTCCAGAATGGTCCTGTATTTGGCTCCATCCATCTTCCCATTAATTTTAACCATCTTCCCTGTCCCTGCTGAAGAAAAGCAGGCCCAAACCATGATGCTGCCACCACCATGTTTGACAGTGGGGATGGTGTGTTCAGGGTGATGAGCTGTGTTGCTTTTACGCCAAACATAACGTTTTGCATTGTTGCCAAAAAGTTCAATTTTGGTTTCATCTGACCAGAGCACCTTCTTCCACATGTTTGGTGTGTCTCCCAGGTGGCTTGTGGCAAACTTTAAACAACACTTTTTATGGATATATTTAAGAAATGGCTTTCTTCTTGCCACTCTTCCATAAAGGCCAGATTTGTGCAATATACGACTGATTGTTGTCCTATGGACAGAGTCTCCCACCTCAGCTGTAGATCTCTGCAGTTCATCCAGAGTGATCATGGGCCTCTTGGCTGCATCTCTGATCAGTCTTCTCCTTGTATGAGCTGAAAGTTTAGAGGGACGGCCAGGTCTTGGTAGATTTGCAGTGGTCTGATACTCCTTCCATTTCAATATTATCGCTTGCACAGTGCTCCTTGGGATGTTTAAAGCTTGGGAAATCTTTTTGTATCCAAATCCGGCTTTAAATTTCTTAACAACAGTATCTCGGACCTACCTGGTGTGTTCCTTGTTCTTCATGATGCTCTCTGCGCTTTTAACGGACCTCTGAGACTATCACAGTGCAGGTGCATTTATACGGAGACTTGATTACACACAGGTGGATTGTATTTATCATCATTAGTCATTTAGGTCAACATTGGATCATTCTGAGATCCTCACTGAACTTCTGGAGAGAGTTTGCTGCACTGAAAGTAAAGGGGCTGAATAATTTTGCACGCCCAATTTTTCAGTTTTTGATTTGTTAAAAAGTTTGAAATATCCAATAAATGTCGTTCCACTTCATGATTGTGTCCCACTTGTTGTTGATTCTTCACAAAAAATACAGTTTTATATCTTTATGT
>NC_056438.1:8742681-8745181 GCF_018296145.1 Oncorhynchus tshawytscha | reverse complement strand
TAGTGAGTGGAGTTACTAACAGACTATACAGGTAGTGAGTGGAGTTACTAACAGACTATACAGCTACAGGTAGTGAGTGGAGTTACTAACAGACTATACAGGTAGTGAGTGGAGTTACTAACAGGCTATACAGGTAGTGAGTGGAGTTACTAACAGACTATACAGGTAGTGAGTGGAGTTACTAACAGACTATACAGGTAGTGAGTGGAGTTACTAACAGACTATACAGCTACAGGTAGTGAGTGGAGTTACTAACAGACTATACAGGTAGTGAGTGGAGTTACTAACAGACTATACAGGTAGTGAGTGGAGTTACTAACAGACTATACAGGTAGTGAGTGGAGTTACTAACAGACTATACAGGCAGTGAGTGGAGTTAAACAGACTATACAGGTAGTGAGTGGAGTTACTAACAGACTATACAGGTAGTGAGTGGAGTTACTAACAGACTATACAGGTAGTGAGTGGAGTTACTAACAGACTATATAGGTAGTGAGTGGAGTTACTAACAGACTATACAGGTAGTGAGTGGAGTTACTAACAGACTATACAGCTACAGGTAGTGAGTGGAGTTACTAACAGACTATACAGGCAGTGAGTGGAGTTAAACAGACTATACTAATCAAGTGAAATGTCTTACCTGTGATGAAATGCTTCCACACACATAGCTACATGTAGTCTACAGTGACACCTGGTCTCCACAGGGCTCTTCCTCTTCTCTTTCCCTATGTGGGTGCATTGTGAACACTAGGTCGGGATTTTTCACCTGGTTAAATGTACATTAAAGAACAGCAGCTTTTCGACATGTTTTGTCATTTTTGTATAACAAAAAATTGACAACACAGTTGACTCTTTTACAATGGGGGTCAATTGGAAAGAATGTTTGTTTTCCCCAATTTGTGGGCGTGGTCGAGGGGAATTCCTTATTATTACGTGAATAACGACTTGCAGTATTGGATAGAGGAAGATGTTCCCCTTGTGATGTCATAATGCAGTTTCTCAGAACACAAAGACTGGCTGATTGGATAGAGGAAGGTGTTCCCATTGTGATGTCATAATGCAGTTCCTCAGAACACAGAAAGTCTGGCTGATTGGATAGAGGAAGGTGTTCCCATTGTGAATCCATAATGCAGTTCCTCAGAACACAGAAAGACTGGCTGATTGGATAGAGGAAGGTGTTCCCATTGTGAATCCATAATGCAGTTCCTCAGAACACAGAAAGTCTGGCTGATTGGATAGAGGAAGGTGTTCCCATTGTGAATCCATAATGCAGTTCCTCAGAACACAGAAAGTCTGGCTGATTGGATAGAGGAAGGTGTTCCCATTGTGAATCCATAATGCAGTTCCTCAGAACACAGAAAGTCTGGCTGATTGGATAGAGGAAGATGTTCCCATTGTCATAATGCAGTAGAATAAATATTCCGTAGACAGAAATGTTCCCATTGTGATGTCATAGTGGCCGTCTGTATGTGTTTTTTTACAGTGAAGCTCTTCATTCAGCATTTTGATATCTAAACCACTTGAATAACACTGGCTCAGTTAATGCGATGTCACATGGATGTGTGTGTGCGAAGGCGTCCACATGCTTCCTAGACGAAACAGTTCAGAACAGTTTGTGCATATATTATGACAACATTTTGTGACATTTTTGTTCCTTTTGGACTTCTCAAGGCCAGCCGAAGTCTACGCCCCCTTCTTCCTTGATTGGTCAACTGTAGGGATTCTTCAATAATCTTTGTTGTCATTCAACGAGAGACAACTTGTTTTCATGCACATTATTTTGAGAAATACAGCACCAAACATCTTAGTTAGATGTGAAATTGCGCTACTAAAATCTCCTTGGCAAAACATAAAAATGTATTACAGATTTCTTGAGTTATCTTAGATTAATTCTGATTATTTTGAGGAATCGTATATTGGCTACGGTGTCTCAAAATGAACAAACAGTACTATTGTGATTTTTTTTTCTTGTTTTTCAAGCGAAGGTCTTTTTAGGGACCATGCGAGCTAGCCGCCAGCCAGACTGAAGCATGCAGACGCCTTAAAGAGTGTCTGTGTGTGTGTGTGTGTGTGTGTGTGTGTGTGTGTGTGTGTGTGTGTGTGTGTGTGTGTGTGTGTGTGTGTGTGTGTGTGTGTGTGTGTGTGTGTGTGTGTGTGTGTGTGTGTGTGTGGAGTCCTGTTTGATGTCAGATCAGTAGTGCAGCTTTTAGTACATCTGCTTCTGTGATCTCAGGGAGAGGACATAAAAAAGTGTCGCCTGTCTGTTTCAGAAGCTGTGTGTGTGTGTGTGTGTCTGTGTGTGTGTGTGTGTGTATGTGTGTGTGTGTGTGTCTGTGTGTGTGTGTGTGTGTATTCCCTTCAGACTAGCTCTCTGGTCCACTCCTGCTCAGCTGAACAGTTCAATTATGATAATGTGGCTCACAGATAATGTATTATAGCAGGATGGCCGGCTTCCATTCTCTCTCACACGCACTCACACTCTCACACGCACTCACACTCT
>NC_056438.1:8717681-8735181 GCF_018296145.1 Oncorhynchus tshawytscha | reverse complement strand
AGATAGAACTGGGCTGGTCCTTTACTTTAATCAACTGGGTTTAATTAACTATAAGAGGGTTGGTTGGGTCCGTAGGATTCAGCAGAGTCCAGGCCTTCTCTCTTTGATAGCAGCCCATTAGCTGAGTGTGGTGACCCCCGCTAGCTGGCATAATGGATTGACCCGACCTGACAGAGTGAGGTGGCCCAGGGGAAAGACACACAGTATTGGGACTGCAGCCAAGTTGCAGCAGACCTAAATCAGTACTTTGTAGTGTCGTGATCTGAACATGCAGTACACGGTAGTATTGTGTTTGTAACCAAGGGGCTATTACTGAATGATAAAGTCATACTAGAATAGTAACCTGACACTGGGGGTGACTGTGGTGGTAGTAACCTGTCACCTGGGGGTGACTGTGGTGGTAGTAACCTGCCACTGGGGGTGACTGTGGTGATAGTAACCTGTCACCAGGGGTGACTGTGGTAATAGTAACCTGATGCTGGGGGTGACTGTGGTGATAGTAACCTGACACTGGGGGTGACTGTGGTAATAGTAACCTGACACTGGGGTGACTGTGGTAATAGTAACCTGATGCTGGGGGTGACTGTGGTGATAGTAACCTGTCACCTGGGGTGACTGTGGTAATAGTAACCTGATGCTGGGGGTGACTGTGGTGATAGTAACCTGTCACCAGGGGTGACTGTGGTGGTAGTAACCTGCCACTGGGGGTGACTGTGGTGATAGTAACCTGACACTGGGGGTGACTGTGGTGGTAGTAATCTATCACTGGGGGTGACTGTGGTAATAGTAACCTGACACTGGGGGTGACTGTGGTAATAGCAACCTGATGCTGGGGGTGACTGTGGTGATAGTAACCTGACACTGGGGGACTGTGGTGGTAGTAATCTGTCACTGGGGGTGACTGGTGATTGTAACCTGTCACTGGGGGTGACTGTAGTGGTAGTATCCTGACACTGGGGGTGACTTTGGTGATAGTATTTTGTCAGTGGGGGTGACTGTGGTGATAGTAACCTGACACTGGGGGTGACTGTGGTAATAGTAACCTGATGCTGGGGGTGACTGTGGTGATAGTAACCTGACACTGGGGGTGACTGTGGTGATAGTAACCTGTCACCAGGGGTGACTGTGGTGGTAGTAACTTGATGCTGGGGGTGACTTTGGTAATAGTAACCTGATGCTGGGGGTGACTGTGGTGATAGTAACCTGTCACTGGGGGTGACTGTGGTGGTAGTAACTTGACACTGGGGGTGACTGAGGTGATAGTAACCTTTCACTGGGGGTGACTATGGTGGTAGTAACCTGACACTAGGGGTGACTGTGGGGGTAGTAATCTGTCACATTAGGTGACTGTGGTGGTAGTAACCTGACACTGGGGGTGACTGTGGTGGTAGTAACCTGTCACTGGGGGTGACTGTGGTGATAGTAACCTGTCACTGGGGGTGACTGTGGTGGTAGTAATCTGTCACTGGGGGTGACTGTGGTGATATAACCTGACACTGGCGGTGACTGTGGTGGTAGTAACCTGACACTGGGGGTGACTGTGGTGGTAGTAACCTGACACCGGGGGTGACTGTGGTGGTAGTAATCTGACACTGGGGGTGACTGTGGTGGTAGTAACCTGACACTGGGGGTGACTGTGGTGGTAGTAACCTGACACCGGGGGTGACTGTGGTGGTAGTAACCTGACACTGGGGGTGACTGTGGTGGTAGTAACCTGACACCGGGGTGACTGTGGTGGTAGTAACCTGACACTGGGGGTGACTGTGGTGGTAGTAACCTGACACTGGGGGTGACTGTGGTGGTAGTAACCTGACACTGGGGGTGACTGTGGTGGTAGTAACCTGACACTGGGGGTGACTGTGGTGGTAGTAACCTGACACTGGGGGTGACTGTGGTGGTAGTAACCTGACACTGGGGGTGACTGTGGTGGTAGTAACCTGACACTGGGGGTGACTGTGGTGGTAGTAACCTGACACTGGGGGTGACTGTGGTGGTAGTAACCTGACACTGGGGGTGACTGTGGTGGTAGTAACCTGACACTGGGGGTGACTGTGGTGGTAGTAACCTGACACTGGGGGTGACTGTGGTGGTAGTAACCTGACACTGGGGGTGACTGTGGTGGTAGTAACCTGACACTGGGGGTGACTGTGGTGGTAGTAACCTGACACTGGGGGTGACTGTGGTGGTAGTAACCTGACACTGGGGGTGACTGTGGTGGTAGTAACCTGACACTGGGGGTGACTGTGGTGGTAGTAACCTGACACTGGGGGTGACTGTGGTGGTAGTAACCTGACACTGGGGGTGACTGTGGTGGTAGTAACCTGACACTGGGGGTGACTGTGGTGGTAGTAACCTGACACTGGGGGTGACTGTGGTGGTAGTAACCTGACACTGGGGGTGACTGTGGTGGTAGTAACCTGACACTGGGGGTGACTGTGTACTACTGTGCCGTTAATTTATTCTTCATGAGGTATGGCCTTATTATTTCTATTACATCATGTTGGATTTATATTCCATTCACCCAGTTCAATGTAACAGTGATAGGTTTAGGCTACTACATGATACTATAATTTTCCCTGCACCCATCATGAGGTTCCTATGTTGTGTTCTAAAGCCGCTTCCCTCCAGAATGGGCTTTAGGTGATGCAGATGAACCTGTAACACCTCCACCGTTGGTATTTCTGTATTATCTGTGGATTTTATAACCTTGTATCGCTACCACTGTATCATCAAAGGTATTATCTAAGTTAGTTTCAGAGATAGTCAGAATATGAATGTCATCTGTTACTAGCAAATTATTTATTTCACGAACCTTGTTTCTTAAACTACATATGTTCAACGTGGGCTATTTTGAGCACTTTTTTTCTGGGATGCTAACTTGTTTTCGTTGCTTTACTGAGAAGATTGTGTCTGCCAACACCTAATGTACATTTGCTGAATTCATTATGACAACTCTGCGTCACAAGGGTAGGGATCAGCTGAGTTGGGCTTAGGTCATTAATAAGTCATTGTCTCAACACAGCCTTATAATGCTGTGAAAGGATCCAGGACCCCTAATGATTTGGGTGGATCCCATCCTACTTCTATAACATGTTTTGTTTCCAAAAGGTATCAAAATTGTCAACGAAAGTTACACCCAACGAGCTGCAATAATCACGTAGCCAGTTGTGAAGAGAAAGCATCCTGCTAAAGCGTTCGATACCACGATTCAGAGAGGGCACAGGGCCAGATATAATGGGTCTATTGTTAGTGTCTAGCAGAGAGTCAATCAGCTCTTTAAAATCCAGTTTCCTCTGTTCAGAGCTATCAGTAAAATCCACGTGGACCTACGATAGAATCAATCTCCATGTCCTGACGTAGTAGATTCGGGAGAAGTTTGTAATGTCATTTTACTTGATCTCCGGGACAAGACGTTGTTTTCATACCTTGAAGCTGCCCAAAAATACAGCTGGCGAGAAGGATGAGGAAATCCGACCGCTTCCCAGGATTCAGAGAACCCCTTTATGGACGGGCGAGGATCACTTGAGCCCGTTGCTCCCGGCACCCGGCGCCTTCCGACAGATGGAGAACCCCTTTATGGACGGGCGAGGATCACTTGAGCCCGTTGCTCCCGGCACCCGGCGCCTTCCGACAGATGGAGAACCCCTTTATGGACGGGCGAGGATCACTTGAGCCCCTTGCTCCCGGCACCTGGCGCCTTCCGACAGACGGAGAACCCCTTTCTGGAAAGGCGAGGATCACTTGAGCCCGTTGCTCCCGGCACCCGGCGCCTTCCGACAGATGGAGAACCCCGTTCCATCCAGAACAGGGATGGAAGGTTTGCCAACGGCGACTAAATCGTAGAGGAGTAGACACTGCGGCCGCCGCTGACACAGATGCCCCCAGCGACGAAGGTGCAGGAAGATCAGGCTCCAGGACGGCCAAACTATTTGTTGTTTGTATCCACTCTGGGCCTCTCGTTGGGAGTGTAGACTGATTGCCTTGCTCCTCTTGCTGTGCTCTTTCGACTCCGATATCAGATTGGGGAGCTCCGGACAACACCGGCCAGTCGGATAACGACAAACGACAAGGCCGGAGATGCATTCAACAAGCGCGAACGCCGTCCAGCCACCGGCATGGAAAATGTCAACATTGCACTCTGCGTTTTCCCGAGTTTCTCTACATAGGCTGGGGACCTGCGTGATCAAGGACGTCACCTCAATCCTATAATAATCCTCAGCAAACAAACAATTACCTCATTGGAACTCAGAGTGATCCGGTTTGTCCCCAAACAAAGCGTAGTAGATACAGCTCTTACAGCGTTGGAACCGATCATTTACTTCTCCAGACACAGAGGGCTCCATTGCAAGACTCATCTGGTACCAACTTTGTTAGCTTGATGGCTAGCAGCTCTCTTGGAGTCAACTACTCACCACATTTTATACACTGCAGTGCTAGCTAGCTGGAGCTTATGCTTTCAGTACTAGATTAACTTCTCTGATCTTTCGATTGGGTGGACAACATGTCAGTTCATGATGCAAGAGCTCTGATAGGTTGGAGGACGTCCTCCGGAAGCTGTCATAATTACTGTGTAAGTCTATGGAAGGAGGTGAGATCCACGAGCCTCTTAGGTTTTGTATTGAATCAACTGATGTTTTTTTTGTGGAACAACATGCAATACATATCACATACTCTACCTTAATGTTTAGTCTCTCTCTCTCTCTCTCTCTCTCTCTCTCTCTCTCTCTCGACAGGTACTATGTAATCAGATGAGATGATAAATAACATGGGGACGCTCGTAGGTTGTCTAACTGGAGCGAGTCGGAGTGTTTGACCATGACCATTAGACACACACACACTCACACACACACACACACACACACACACACACACACACACACACACACACACACACACACACACACACAGTATGAATAGAACAGGTCTCTCAGGTTTTTTCTACTGTATTGGCAGGAAATGGAATGGGGCGGTGTGTAGGCCCAAAGGCATGGGTTCTCTATTCAATCACCATGTCTGCCTGCAGGGAGTGTGTGTGTGTGTGTGTGTGTGTGTGTGTGTGTGTGTGTGTGTGTGTACAGGTAAATTGAGATGGCCACCATAACAGATGAATTCACTAAAAATGGACAGGAACAAGCAGTTAGACAGGTTTTGTTGTACCTGAGTGTCTCACAACCCAGGTCACATTAAATATCAGCAGCTCTTTATGGTCTGGGTCACATTAAATATCAGCAGCTCTTTATGGTCTGGGTCACATTAAATATCAGCAGCTCTTTATGGTCTGGGTCACATTAAATATCAGCAGCTCTTTATGGTCTGGGTCACATTAAATATCAGCAGCTCTTTATGGTCTGGGTCACATTAAATATCAGCAGCTCTTTATGGTCTGGGTCACATTAAATATCAGCAGCTCTTTATGGTCTGGGTCACATTAAATATCAGCAGCTCTTTATGGTCTGGGTCACATTAAATATCAGCAGCTCTTTATGGTCTGGGTCACATTAAATATCAGCAGCTCTTTATGGTCTGGGTCACATTAAATATCAGCAGCTCTTTATGGTCTGGGTCACATTAAATATCAGCAGCTCTTTATGGTCTGGGTCACATTAAATATCAGCAGCTCTTTATGGTCTGGGTCACATTAAATATCAGCAGCTCTTTATGGTCTGGGTCACATTAAATATCAGCAGCTCTTTATGGTCTGGGTCACATTAAATATCAGCAGCTCTTTATGGTCTGGGTCACATTAAATATCAGCAGCTCTTTCTGGTCTGGGTCACATTAAATATCAGCAGCTCTTTCTGGTCTGGGTCACATTAAATATCAGCAGCTCTTTCTGGTCTGGGTCACATTAAATATCAGCAGCTCTTTATGGTCTGGGTCACATTAAATATCAGCAGCTCTTTATGGTCTGGGTCACATTAAATATCAGCAGCTCTTTATGGTCTGGGTCACATTAAATATCAGCAGCTCTTTCTGGTCTGGGTCACATTAAATATCAGCAGCTCTTTCTGGTCTGGGTCACATTAAATATCAGCAGCTCTTTATGGTCTGGGTCACATTAAATATCAGCAGCTCTTTATGGTCTGGGTCACATTAAATATCAGCAGCTCTTTCTGGTCTGGGTCACATTAAATATCAGCAGCTCTTTCTGGTCTGGGTCACATTAAATATCAGCAGCTCTTTATGGTCTGGGTCACATTAAATATCAGCAGCTCTTTATGGTCTGGGTCACATTAAATATCAGCAGCTCTTTATGGTCTGGGTCACATTAAATATCAGCAGCTCTTTCTGGTCTGGGTCACATTAAATATCAGCAGCTCTTTCTGGTCTGGGTCACATTAAATATCAGGAAGCAGAATATCCTGCCACAGCAGTTCTCTATGGTCTTTGGTAACGCCTCCCTCACAACAAGCACAGGAAGATGGAGTACATAAAAACACACACACACACACACACACACACACACACACACACACACACACACACACACACACACACACACACACACACACACACACACACACACACACACACACAAATACATGCACACACACACACACACACACACACACACACACACACACACACACACACACACACACACACACACACACACTGATTTAGCATAAAAGAGAAGTTGAAGCTTTCCGGCCTGGTCTACCCTGCCACACCTATTCACATTTCCACAACAACACTAACACACGCTATTAACACACACACACACACAAAGACACACACATACACGCTACTGACACACTAACACACACACACTACTCCCCTGGCGTGATGTGTGTGTGTCTGTGTGGGTGTCTGTGTGTCTGTGTTTGTGTGTGTCTGTGTGTGTCTGTGTGTGTGTTATGTGTGTGTGTGAGTGTGTCTGTGTGTGTGTATGTGTGTGTGTGAGTGTGTCTGTGTGTGTGTGTGTGTCTGTCTCTCTCTGTGTGTGTGTGTGTGTGTCTCTGTTTGTGTGTGTGTGTGTGTGTGTGTGTGTGTGTGTGTGTGCAGCTCTATTGTGGGCAGGAAGGAAGGATAAAGCCCCCCTCCTACTTCCTGGTCGTCGCCAAGGGTCTCCATTTCTCTCTCTCACACACATACACACCAGGTTTTGAGAGGGAGTGCGCAGAATAGTTTGTGTGTTGTGTGTGTGTGTAGAAAGGTTTGGGGGGTCCTCACGTTGGAATAAGAAGCTCATCTGCAGACAGCAGTCAGCGTTCTGGTGTTTTTGGGGACGAGGAATGGCCCCAGTGTGTGACATGATGAAGGATTTATCACCATGTTATATTTATGTAAATACATTCAGTGTCATATTATATTCAGTGTATATCACTCTGTGTGTGTGTGTGTGTACATGCATTCCTGTGCCTGTGTGCGTTGCCTTGTGGGAAAGTGCGTTGCATTGTGGGAGAGTGCGTTGCATTGTGGGAGAGTGCGTTGCCTTGTGGGAGAGTGCGTTGCATTGTGGGAGAGTGCGTTGCATTGTGGGAGAGTGCGTTGCATTGTGGGAGAGTGCGTTGCCTTGTGGGAGAGTGCGTTGCATTGTGGGAGAATACGTTGCATTGTGGGAGAGTGCGTTGCATTTTGGGAGAGAGCGTTGCATTGTGGGAGAGTGCGTTGCCTTGTGGGAGAGTGCGTTGCATTGTGGGAGAGTGCGTTGCATTGTGGGAGAGTGCGTTGCATTGTGGGAGAGTGCGTTGCCTTGTGGGAGAGTGCGTTGCATTGTGGGAGAGTGCGTTGCATTGTGGGAGAGTGCGTTGCATTGTGGGAGAGTGAGTTAGTTTGTAGGTCTTTGGAGAACTGTAGTGCTCAGGTAGGACCCACAATACATTGTTCTAAATGTCTAGCATACATCTGACCTGCCCTTTAAAGTACACATGATATATACCAGTGTACCATATCTCCAATGCTCTTATGCTGAATGTTGAATCTCTCTCTCTCTCTCTCTCTCTCTCTCTCTCTCTCTCTCTCTCTCTCTCTCTCTCTCTCTCTCTCTCTCTCTCTCTCTCTCTCTCTCTCTCTCTCTCTCTCTGTCTCTCTCTCTCTCTCTCTCATCCGCCCACATGGCAGAGTGGAGTTTATTGATTGTGTGTTTGGCTGATTCATGTGATCTACAAGAGAGTGGTGGGAGAAAGAGAGACCGAGAGGGAAAGAGAGTGGTAGGAGAGAGAGACTGAGAGGGAAAGAGAGAGTGGTAGGAGAGAGAGAGACTGAGAGGGAAAGAGAGAGAGTGGTAGGAGAGAGAGAGACTGAGAGGGAAAGAGAGAGTGGTAGGAGAGAAAGAGACTGAGAGGGAAAGAGAGAGTGGTAGGAGAGAGAGAGACTGAGAGGGAAAGAGAGAGTGGTAGGAGAGAGAGAGACCGAGAGGGAAAGAGAGAGTGGTAGGAGAGAGAGAGACCGAGAGGGAAAGAGAGAGTGGTAGGAGAGAGAGAGACTGAGAGGGAAAGAGAGAGTGGTGGGAGAGAGAGAGACCGAGAGGGAAAGAGAGAGTAGTGGGAGAGAGAGAGACCGAGAGGGAAAGAGAGAGTGGTGGGAGAGAGAGAGACCGAGAGGGAAAGAGAGAGTGGTGGGAGAGAGAGAGAGACCGAGAGGGAAAGAGAGAGTGGTGGGAGAGAGAGAGACCGAGAGGGAAAGAGAGAGTGGTGGGAGAGAGTGCTATGATCCCTGACATCACCGTTTCCACTACACATTACCCTTGTCAGAGTCAGTCTGTCCCTTTAAGAGGGTCAGAGTCAGTCTGTCCCTTTAAGGGGGTCAGAGTCAGACTGTCCCTTTAAGAGGGTCAGAGTCAGACTGTCCCTTTAAGGGGGTCAGATTCAGACTGTCCCTTTAAGAGGGTCAGAGTCAGACTGTCCCTTTAAGAGGGTCAGAGACAGACTGTCCCTTTAAGGGGTCAGATTCAGACTGTCCCTTTAAGGGGGTCAGAGTCAGACTGTCCCTTTAAGGGGTCAGATTCAGACTGTTCCTTTAAGGGGTCAGAGTCAGGCTGTCCCTTTAAGGGGGTCAGATTCTGACTGTCCCTTTAAGGGGGTCAGAGTCAGACTTTCCCTTTAAGGGGGTCAGATTCAGACTGTCCCTTTAAGGGGGTCAGAGTCAGACTGTCCCTTTAAGGGGTCAGATTCAGACTGTCCCTTTAAGGGGGTCAGAGTCAGACTGTCCCTTTAAGGGGTCAGATTCTGACTGTCCCTTTAAGGGGGTCAGAGTCAGACTTTCCCTTTAAGGGGTCAGATTCAGACTGTCCCTTTAAGGGGGTCAGAGTCAGACTGTCCCTTTAAGGGGTCAGATTCAGACTGTCCCTTTAAGGGGTCAGAGTCAGACTGTCCCTTTAAGGGGGTCAGAATCAGACTGTCCCTTTAAGGGGTCAGATTCAGACTGTCCCTTTAAGGGGGTCAGAGTCAGACTGTCCCTTTAAGGGGTCAGAGTCAGACTGTCCCTTTAAGGGGTCAGGGTCAGACTGTCCCTTTAAGGGGGTCAGATTCAGACTGTCCCTTTAAGGGGGTCAGATTCAGACTGTCCCTGTAAGGGGTCAGATTCAGACTGTCCCTTTAAGGGGTCAGAGTCAGACTGTCCCTTTAAGGGGGTCAGATGCAGACTGTCCCTTTAAGGGGTCAGATTCAGACTGTCCCTTTAAGGGGTCAGAGTCAGACTGTCCCTTTAAGGGGGTCAGAGTCAGACTGTCCCTTTAAGGGGGTCAGAGTCAGACTGCCCTTTAAGGGGGTCAGAGTCAGACTGTCCCTTTAAGGGGGTCAGATTCAGACTGTCCCTTTAAGGGGTCAGATTCAGACTGTCCCTTTAAGGGGTCAGAGTCAGACTGTCCCTTTAAGGGGTCAGAGGTAGACTGTCCCTTTAATGGGGTCAGATTCAGACTGTCCCTTTAAGGGGTCAGATTCAGACTGTCCCTTTAAGGGGGTCAGATTCAGACTGTCCCTTTAAGGGGGTCAGAGTCAGACTGTGAGACTACATAAATAAAACGTTCCTCTAAAAGTTTAATGTCCCTAAAGGAACTAAAAGGATCATATTGGTGTGTGTGTGTGTGTGTGTGTGTGTGTGTGTGTGTGTGTGTGTTCATCAGTGGTTCAGCCACGTGGAACTAACAAACATGTTTTATTCACCCATCTCTGTCCCAGCTTCTCTTCCTCTGTCCCAGCTCCTCTTCCTCTATCCCAGCTCCTCTTCCTCTGTCCCAGCTCCTCTGTCTCGGCTCCTCTTCCTCTGTCTCAGCTCCTCTTCCTCTGTCCCAGCTCCTCTTCCTCTGTCCCAGCTCCTCTGTCTCAGCTCCTCTGTCTCAGCTCCTCCTCCTCTGTCCCAGCTCCTCTGTCCCAGCTCCTCTTCCTCTGTCTCAGCTCCTCTTCCTCTGTCCCAGCTCCTCTTCCTCTGTCTCAGCTCCTCTTCCTCTGTCTCAGCTCCTCTTCCTCTATCTCAGCTCCTCTTCCTCTGTCTCAGCTCCTCTGTCTCAGCTCCTCTGTCTCAGCTCCTCTTCCTCTGTCTCACCTCCTCTGTCTCAGCTTCTCTGTCTCAGCTCCTCTTCCTCTGTCCCAGCTCCTCTTCCTCTGTCTCAGCTCCTATGTCTCAGCTCCTCTTCCTCTGTCCCAGCTCCTCTTCCTCTGTCTCAGCTCCTATGTCTCAGCTCCTCTTCCTCTGTCTCAGCTCCTCTTCCTCTGTCTCAGCTCCTCTTCCTCTGTCTCACCTCCTCTGTCTCAGCTCCTCTTCCTCTGTCTCAGCTCCTCTTCCTCTGTCCCAGCTCCTCTTCCTCTGTCTCAGCTCCTCTGTCTCAGCTCCTCTTCCTCTGTCTCAGCACCTCTGTCTCAGCTCCTCTTCCTCTGTCCCAGCTCCTCTGTCTCAGCTCCTCTGTCTCAGCTCCTCTTCCTCTGTCTCAGCTCCTCTGTCTCAGCTCCTCTTCCTCTGTCTCAGCTCCTCTTCCTCTGTCCCAGCTCCTCTTCCTCTGTCTCAGCTCCTCTTCCTCTGTCTCAGCTCCTCTTCCTCTGTCCCAGCTCCTCTGTCTCAGCTCCTCTGTCTCAGCTCCTCTTCCTCTGTCTCAGCTCCTCTGTCTCAGCTCCTCTTCCTCTGTCTCAGCTCCTCTTCCTCTGTCCCAGCTCCTCTTCCTCTGTCTCAGCTCCTCTTCCTCTGTCTCAGCTCCTCTTCCTCTGTCTCAGCTCCTCTGTCTCAGCTCCTCTGTCTCAGCTCCTCTTCCTCTGTCTCAGCTCCTCTGTCTCAGCTCCTCTTCCTCTGTCTCAGCTCCTCTTCCTCTGTCCCAGCTCCTCTTCCTCTGTCTCAGCTCCTCTGTCTCTGTCTCAGCTCTCTCAGCTCCTCTGTCTCAGCTCCTCTTCCTCTGTCTTAGCTCCTCTTCCTCTGTCTCAGCTCCTCTTCCTCTGTCCAAGCTCCTCTTCCTCTGTCTCAGCTCCTCTTCCTCTGTCTCAGCTCCTCTTCCTCTGTCTCAGCTCCTCTGTCTCAGCTCCTCTTCCTCTGTCTCAGCTCCTCTGTCTCAGCTCCTCTTCCTCTGTCTCACCTCCTCTGTCTCAGCTTCTCTGTCTCAGCTCCTCTTCCTCTGTCCCAGCTCCTCTTCCTCTGTCTCAGCTCCTATGTCTCAGCTCCTCTTCCTCTGTCTCAGCTCCTCTTCCTCTGTCTCAGCTCCTCTTCCTCTGTCTCAGCTCCTCTGTCTCAGCTCCTCTGTCTCACCTCCTCTGTCTCAGCTCCTCTTCCTCTGTTTCAGCTCCTCTTCCTCTGTCCCAGCTCCTCTTCCTCTGTCTCAGCTCCTCTGTCTCAGCTCCTCTGTCTCAGCTCCTCTTCCTCTGTCTCAGCTCCTCTGTCTCAGCTCCTCTTCCTCTGTCCCAGCTCCTCTGTCTCAGCTCCTCTGTCTCAGCTCCTCTTCCTCTGTCTCAGCTCCTCTGTCTCAGCTCCTCTTCCTCTGTCTCAGCTCCTCTTCCTCTGTCCCAGCTCCTCTTCCTCTGTCTCAGCTCCTCTTCCTCTGTCTCAGCTCCTCTTCCTCTGTCTCAGCTCCTCTGTCTCAGCTCCTCTGTCTCAGCTCCTCTTCCTCTGTCTCAGCTCCTCTGTCTCAGCCCCTCTTCCTCTGTCTCAGCTCCTCTTCCTCTGTCTCAGCTCCTCTTCCTCTGTCTCAGCTCCTCTGTCCCAGCTCCTCTTCCTCTGTCTCAGCTCCTCTTCCTCTGTCCCAGCTCCTCTCCCTCTGTCTCAGCCCCTCTGTCTCAGCTCCTCTTCATCTGTCCCAGCTCCTCTTCCTCTGTCTCAGCTCCTCTGTCTCAGCTCTCTTCCTCTGTCTCAGCTCCTCCTCCTCTGTCTCAGCCCCTCTTCCTCTGTCCCAGCTCCTCTGTCTCAGCTCCTCTTCCTCTGTCTCAGCTCCTCTGTCTCAGCTCCTCTTCCTCTGTCTCAGCTTCTCTGTCTCAGCTCCTCTTCCTCTGTCCCAGCTCCTCTTCCTCTGTCTCAGCTCCTATGTCTCAGCTCTTCTTCCTCTGTCTCAGCTCCTCTTCCTCTGTCTCAGCTCCTCTTCCTCTGTCTCAGCTCCTCTTCCTCTGTCTCAGCTCCTCTGTCTCAGCTCCTCTGTCTCTGTCTCAGCTCCTCTGTCTCAGCTCCTCTTCCTCTGTCTCAGCTCCTCTTCCTCTGTCTCAGCTCCTCTGTCTCAGCTCCTCTGTCTCACCTCCTCTGTCTCATCTCCTCTGTCTCAGCTCCTCTTCCTCTGTCTCACCTCCTCTGTCTCAGCTTCTCTGTCTCAGCTCCTCTTCCTCTGTCCCAGCTCCTCTTCCTCGGTCTCAGCTCCTATGTCTCAGCTCCTCTTCCTCTGTCTCAGCTCCTCTTCCTCTGTCTCAGCTCCTCTTCCTCTGTCTCAGCTCCTCTGTCTCAGCTCCTCTGTCTCACCTCCTCTGTCTCAGCTCCTCTTCCTCTGTCTCAGCTCCTCTTCCTCTGTCCCAGCTCCTCTTCCTCTGTCTCAGCTCCTCTGTCTCAGCTCCTCTGTCTCAGCTCCTCTTCCTCTGTCTCAGCTCCTCTGTCTCAGCTCCTCTTCCTCTGTCCCAGCTCCTCTGTCTCAGCTCCTCTGTCTCAGCTCCTCTTCCTCTGTCTCAGCTCCTCTGTCTCAGCTCCTCTTCCTCTGTCTCAGCTCCTCTTCCTCTGTCCCAGCTCCTCTTCCTCTGTCTCAGCTCCTCTTTCTCTGTCTCAGCTCCTCTTCCTCTGTCTCAGCTCCTCTGTCTCAGCTCCTCTGTCTCAGCTCCTCTTCCTCTGTCTCAGCTCCTCTGTCTCAGCTCCTCTTCCTCTGTCTCAGCTCCTCTTCCTCTGTCCCAGCTCCTCTTCCTCTGTCTCAGCTCCTCTGTCTCAGCTCCTCTGTCTCAGCTCCTCTTCCTCTGTCTCAGCTCCTCTGTCTCAGCTCCCTTCCTCTGTCCCAGCTCCTCTGTCTCAGCTCCTCTGTCTGTCTCAGCTCCTCTGTCTCAGCTCCTCTGTCTCAGCTCCTCTTCCTCTGTCTCAGCTCCTCTGTCTCAGCTCCTCTTCCTCTGTCTCAGCTCCTCTTCCTCTGTCCCAGCTCCTCTTCCTCTGTCTCAGCTCCTCTTTCTCTGTCTCAGCTCCTCTTCCTCTGTCTCAGCTCCTCTGTCTCAGCTCCTCTGTCTCAGCTCCTCTTCCTCTATCCCAGCTCCTCTTCCTCTGTCCCAGCTCCTCTGTCTCGGCTCCTCTTCCTCTGTCTCAGCTCCTCTTCCTCTGTCCCAGCTCCTCTTCCTCTGTCCCAGCTCCTCTGTCTCAGCTCCTCTGTCTCAGCTCCTCCTCCTCTGTCCCAGCTCCTCTGTCCCAGCTCCTCTTCCTCTGTCTCAGCTCCTCTTCCTCTGTCCCAGCTCCTCTTCCTCTGTCTCAGCTCCTCTTCCTCTGTCTCAGCTCCTCTTCCTCTATCTCAGCTCCTCTTCCTCTGTCTCAGCTCCTCTGTCTCAGCTCCTCTGTCTCAGCTCCTCTTCCTCTGTCTCACCTCCTCTGTCTCAGCTTCTCTGTCTCAGCCCCTCTTCCTCTGTCCCAGCTCCTCTTCCTCTGTCTCAGCTCCTATGTCTCAGCTCCTCTTCCTCTGTCCCAGCTCCTCTTCCTCTGTCTCAGTCTGTCCAGCTCCTCTTCCTCTGTCTCAGCTCCTATGTCTCAGCTCCTCTTCCTCTGTCTCAGCTCCTCTTCCTCTGTCTCAGCTCCTCTTCCTCTGTCTCAGCTCCTCTGTCTCAGCTCCTCTGTCTCACCTCCTCTGTCTCAGCTCCTCTTCCTCTGTCTCAGCTCCTCTTCCTCTGTCCCAGCTCCTCTTCCTCTGTCTCAGCTCCTCTGTCTCAGCTCCTCTTCCTCTGTCTCAGCACCTCTGTCTCAGCTCCTCTTCCTCTGTCCCAGCTCCTCTGTCTCAGCTCCTCTGTCTCAGCTCCTCTTCCTCTGTCTCAGCTCCTCTGTCTCAGCTCCTCTTCCTCTGTCTCAGCTCCTCTTCCTCTGTCCCAGCTCCTCTTCCTCTGTCTCAGCTCCTCTTCCTCTGTCTCAGCTCCTCTTCCTCTGTCCCAGCTCCTCTGTCTCAGCTCCTCTGTCTCAGCTCCTCTTCCTCTGTCTCAGCTCCTCTTCCTCTGTCTCAGCTCCTCTTCCTCTGTCTCAGCTCCTCTTCCTCTGTCCCAGCTCCTCTTCCTCTGTCTCAGCTCCTCTTCCTCTGTCTCAGCTCCCTTCCTCTGTCTCAGCTCCTCTGTCTCAGCCCCTCTGTCTCAGCTCCTCTTCCTCTGTCTCAGCTCCTCTGTCTCAGCTCCTCTTCCTCTGTCTCAGCTCCTCTTCCTCTGTCCCAGCTCCTCTTCCTCTGTCTCAGCTCCTCTGTCTCTGTCTCAGCTCCTCTGTCTCAGCTCCTCTTCCTCTGTCTTAGCTCCTCTTCCTCTGTCTCAGCTCCTCTTCCTCTGTCCAAGCTCCTCTTCCTCTGTCTCAGCTCCTCTTCCTCTGTCTCAGCTCCTCTTCCTCTGTCTCAGCTCCTCTGTCTCAGCTCCTCTTCCTCTGTCTCAGCTCCTCTGTCTCAGCTCCTCTTCCTCTGTCTCACCTCCTCTGTCTCAGCTTCTCTGTCTCAGCTCCTCTTCCTCTGTCCCAGCTCCTCTTCCTCTGTCTCAGCTCCTATGTCTCAGCTCCTCTTCCTCTGTCTCAGCTCCTCTTCCTCTGTCTCAGCTCCTCTTCCTCTGTCTCAGCTCCTCTGTCTCAGCTCCTCTGTCTCACCTCCTCTGTCTCAGCTCCTCTTCCTCTGTTTCAGCTCCTCTTCCTCTGTCCCAGCTCCTCTTCCTCTGTCTCAGCTCCTCTGTCTCAGCTCCTCTGTCTCAGCTCCTCTTCCTCTGTCTCAGCTCCTCTGTCTCAGCTCCTCTTCCTCTGTCCCAGCTCCTCTGTCTCAGCTCCTCTGTCTCAGCTCCTCTTCCTCTGTCTCAGCTCCTCTGTCTCAGCTCCTCTTCCTCTGTCTCAGCTCCTCTTCCTCTGTCCCAGCTCCTCTTCCTCTGTCTCAGCTCCTCTTCCTCTGTCTCAGCTCCTCTTCCTCTGTCTCAGCTCCTCTGTCTCAGCTCCTCTGTCTCAGCTCCTCTTCCTCTGTCTCAGCTCCTCTGTCTCAGCTCCTCTTCCTCTGTCTCAGCTCCTCTTCCTCTGTCTCAGCTCCTCTTCCTCTGTCTCAGCTCCTCTGTCCCAGCTCCTCTTCCTCTGTCTCAGCTCCTCTTCCTCTGTCCCAGCTCCTCTCCCTCTGTCTCAGCCCCTCTGTCTCAGCTCCTCTTCATCTGTCCCAGCTCCTCTTCCTCTGTCTCAGCTCCTCTGTCTCAGCTCTCTTCCTCTGTCTCAGCTCCTCCTCCTCTGTCTCAGCCCCTCTTCCTCTGTCCCAGCTCCTCTGTCTCAGCTCCTCTTCCTCTGTCTCAGCTCCTCTGTCTCAGCTCCTCTTCCTCTGTCTCAGCTTCTCTGTCTCAGCTCCTCTTCCTCTGTCCCAGCTCCTCTTCCTCTGTCTCAGCTCCTATGTCTCAGCTCTTCTTCCTCTGTCTCAGCTCCTCTTCCTCTGTCTCAGCTCCTCTTCCTCTGTCTCAGCTCCTCTTCCTCTGTCTCAGCTCCTCTGTCTCAGCTCCTCTGTCTCTGTCTCAGCTCCTCTGTCTCAGCTCCTCTTCCTCTGTCTCAGCTCCTCTTCCTCTGTCTCAGCTCCTCTGTCTCAGCTCCTCTGTCTCACCTCCTCTGTCTCATCTCCTCTGTCTCAGCTCCTCTTCCTCTGTCTCACCTCCTCTGTCTCAGCTTCTCTGTCTCAGCTCCTCTTCCTCTGTCCCAGCTCCTCTTCCTCGGTCTCAGCTCCTATGTCTCAGCTCCTCTTCCTCTGTCTCAGCTCCTCTTCCTCTGTCTCAGCTCCTCTTCCTCTGTCTCAGCTCCTCTGTCTCAGCTCCTCTGTCTCACCTCCTCTGTCTCAGCTCCTCTTCCTCTGTCTCAGCTCCTCTTCCTCTGTCCCAGCTCCTCTTCCTCTGTCTCAGCTCCTCTGTCTCAGCTCCTCTGTCTCAGCTCCTCTTCCTCTGTCTCAGCTCCTCTGTCTCAGCTCCTCTTCCTCTGTCCCAGCTCCTCTGTCTCAGCTCCTCTGTCTCAGCTCCTCTTCCTCTGTCTCAGCTCCTCTGTCTCAGCTCCTCTTCCTCTGTCTCAGCTCCTCTTCCTCTGTCCCAGCTCCTCTTCCTCTGTCTCAGCTCCTCTTTCTCTGTCTCAGCTCCTCTTCCTCTGTCTCAGCTCCTCTGTCTCAGCTCCTCTGTCTCAGCTCCTCTTCCTCTGTCTCAGCTCCTCTGTCTCAGCTCCTCTTCCTCTGTCTCAGCTCCTCTTCCTCTGTCTCAGCTCCTCTTCCTCTGTCTCAGCTCCTCTGTCCCAGCTCCTCTTCCTCTGTCTCAGCTCCTCTTCCTCTGTCCCAGCTCCTCTCCCTCTGTCTCAGCTCCTCTGTCTCAGCTCCTCTTCATCTGTCCCAGCTCCTCTTCCTCTGTCTCAGCTCCTCTGTCTCAGCTCTCTTCCTCTGTCTCAGCTCCTCCTCCTCTGTCTCAGCCCTCTTCCTCTGTCCCAGCTCCTCTGTCTCAGCTCCTCTTCCTCTGTCTCAGCTCCTCTGTCTCAGCTCCTCTTCCTCTGTCTCAGCTTCTCTGTCTCAGCTCCTCTTCCTCTGTCCCAGCTCCTCTTCCTCTGTCTCAGCTCCTATGTCTCAGCTCTTCTTCCTCTGTCTCAGCTCCTCTTCCTCTGTCTCAGCTCCTCTTCCTCTGTCTCAGCTCCTCTTCCTCTGTCTCAGCTCCTCTGTCTCAGCTCCTCTGTCTCTGTCTCAGCTCCTCTGTCTCAGCTCCTCTTCCTCTGTCTCAGCTCCTATTCCTCTGTCTCAGCTCCTCTGTCTCAGCTCCTCTGTCTCACCTCCTCTGTCTCATCTCCTCTTCCTCTGTCTCAGCTCCTCTTCCTCTGTCCCAGCTCCTCTTCCTCTGTCTCAGCTCCTCTGTCTCAGCTCCTCTGTCTCAGCTCCTCTGTCTCAGCTCCTCTTCCTCTGTCTCAGCTCCTCTGTCTCAGC
>NC_056438.1:8698793-8715081 GCF_018296145.1 Oncorhynchus tshawytscha | reverse complement strand
AAAAGACAGTCTCCGAGCCTGTGTGACAGGGTTGTCTCTATGGGGTGCACCAGGCATCAGAGTGGATCCTTGCTGTGAAAGGACAGTCTCCGAGCCTGCAGGATACAGGGTTGTCTCTATGGGGTGCACCAGGCATCAGAGTGGATCCTTGCTGTTAAAGGACAGTATCCGAGCCTGCAGGATACAGGGTTGTCTCTATGGGGTGCACAAGGCATCAGAGTGGATCCTTGCTGTGAAAAGACAGTATCCGAGCCTGCAGGATACAGGGTTGTCTCTATGGGGTGCACCAGGCATCAGAGTGGATCCTTGCTGTTAAAGGACAGTATCCGAGCCTGTGTGATACAGGGTTGTCTCTATGGGGTGCACCAGGCATCAGAGTGGATCCTTGCTGTTAAAGGACAGTATCCGAGCCTGTGTGATACAGGGTTGTCTCTATGGGGTGCACCAGGCATCAGAGTGGATCCTTGCTGTTAAAGGACAGTATCCGAGCCTGTGTGATACAGGGTTGTCTCTATGGGGTGCACCAGGCATCAGAGTGGATCCTTGCTGTTAAAGGACAGTATCCGAGCCTGTGTGATACAGGGTTGTCTCTATGGGGTGCACCAGGCATCAGAGTGGATCCTTGCTGTTAAAGGACAGTATCGGAGCCTGCAGGATACAGGGTTGTCTCTATGGGGTGCACCAGGCATCAGAGTGGATCCTTGCTGTTAAAGGACAGTATCCGAGCCTGCAGGATACAGGGTTGTCTCTATGGGGTGCACCAGGCATCAGAGTGGATCCTTGCTGTTAAAGGACAGTATCCGAGCCTGCAGGATACAGGGTTGTCTCTATGGGGTGCACCAGGCATCAGAGTGGATCCTTGCTGTTAAAGGACAGTATCCGAGCCTGCAGGATACAGGGTTGTCTCTATGGGGTGCACCAGGCATCAGAGTGGATCCTTGCTGTTAAAGGACAGTCTCCGAGCCTGCAGGATACAGGGTTGTCTCTATGGGGTGCACCAGGCATCAGAGTGGATCCTTGCTGTTAAAGGACAGTATCCGAGCCTGTGTGATACAGGGTTGTCTCTATGGGGTGCACCAGGCATCAGAGTGGATCCTTGCTGTTAAAGGACAGTATCCGAGCCTGTGTGATACAGGGTTGTCTCTATGGGGTGCACCAGGCATCAGAGTGGATCCTTGCTGTTAAAGGACAGTATCCGAGCCTGTGTGATACAGGGTTGTCTCTATGGGGTGCACCAGGCATCAGAGTGGATCCTTGCTGTTAAAGGACAGTATCTGAGCCTGCAGGATACAGGGTTGTCTCTATGGGGTGCACCAGGCATCAGAGTGGATCCTTGCTGTTAAAGGACAGTATCCGAGCCTGCAGGATACAGGGTTGTCTCTATGGGGTGCACCAGGCATCAGAGTGGATCCTTGCTGTTAAAGGACAGTATCCGAGCCTGTGTGATACAGGGTTGTCTCTATGGGGTGCACCAGGCATCAGAGTGGATCCTTGCTGTTAAAGGACAGTCTCCGAGCCTGCAGGATACAGGGTTGTCTCTATGGGGTGCACCAGGCATCAGAGTGGATCCTTGCTGTTAAAGGACAGTCTCCGAGCCTGCAGGATACAGGGTTGTCTCTATGGGGTGCACCAGGCATCAGAGTGGATCCTTGCTGTTAAAGGACAGTATCCGAGCCTGCAGGATACAGGGTTGTCTCTATGGGGTGCACCAGGCATCAGAGTGGATCCTTGCTGTTAAAGGACAGTATCCGAGCCTGCAGGATACAGGGTTGTCTCTATGGGGTGCACCAGGCATCAGAGTGGATCCTTGCTGTTAAAGGACAGTCTCCGAGCCTGTGTGATACAGGGTTGTCTCTATGGGGTGCACCAGGCATCAGAGTGGATCCTTGCTGTTAAAGGACAGTCTCCGAGCCTGCAGGATACAGGGTTGTCTCTATGGGGTGCACCAGGCATCAGAGTGGATCCTTGCTGTTAAAGGACAGTCTCCGAGCCTGCAGGATACAGGGTTGTCTCTATGGGGTGCCCCAGGCATCAGAGTGGATCCTTGCTGTTAAAGGACAGTCTCCGAGCCTGCAGGATACAGGGTTGTCTCTATGGGGTGCACCAGGCATCAGAGTGGATCCTTGCTGTTAAAGGACAGTCTCCGAGCCTGCAGGATACAGGGTTGTCTCTATGGGGTGCACCAGGCATCAGAGTGGATCCTTGCTGTTAAAGGACAGTATCCGAGCCTGCAGGATACAGGGTTGTCTCTATGGGGTGCACCAGGCATCAGAGTGGATCCTTGCTGTTAAAGGACAGTCTCCGAGCCTGCAGGATACAGGGTTGTCTCTATGGGGTGCACCAGGCATCAGAGTGGATCCTTGCTGTTAAAGGACAGTCTCCGAGCCTGTGTGATACAGGGTTGTCTCTATGGGGTGCACCAGGCATCAGAGTGGATCCTTGCTGTTAAAGGACAGTATCCGAGCCTGTGTGATACAGGGTTGTCTCTATGGGGTGCACCAGGCATCAGAGTGGATCCTTGCTGTTAAAGGACAGTATCCGAGCCTGTGTGATACAGGGTTGTCTCTATGGGGTGCACCAGGCATCAGAGTGGATCCTTGCTGTTAAAGGACAGTATCCGAGCCTGCAGGATACAGGGTTGTCTCTATGGGGTGCACCAGGCATCAGAGTGGATCCTTGCTGTTAAAGGACAGTCTCCGAGCCTGCAGGATACAGGGTTGTCTCTATGGGGTGCACCAGGCATCAGAGTGGATCCTTGCTGTTAAAGGACAGTATCCGAGCCTGTGTGATACAGGGTTGTCTCTATGGGGTGCACCAGGCATCAGAGTGGATCCTTGCTGTTAAAGGACAGTCTCCGAGCCTGCAGGATACAGGGTTGTCTCTATGGGGTGCACCAGGCATCAGACTGGATCCTTGCTGTTAAAGGACAGTCTCCGAGCCTGCAGGATACAGGGTTGTCTCTATGGGGTGCACCAGGCATCAGAGTGGATCCTTGCTGTTAAAGGACAGTATCCGAGCCTGCAGGATACAGGGTTGTCTCTATGGGGTGCACCAGGCATCAGAGTGGATCCTTGCTGTTAAAGGACAGTATCCGAGCCTGCAGGATACAGGGTTGTCTCTATGGGGTGCACCAGGCATCAGAGTGGATCCTTGCTGTTAAAGGACAGTCTCCGAGCCTGTGTGATACAGGGTTGTCTCTATGGGGTGCACCAGGCATCAGAGTGGATCCTTGCTGTTAAAGGACAGTCTCCGAGCCTGCAGGATACAGGGTTGTCTCTATGGGGTGCACCAGGCATCAGAGTGGATCCTTGCTGTTAAAGGACAGTCTCCGAGCCTGCAGGATACAGGGTTGTCTCTATGGGGTGCACCAGGCATCAGATTGGATCCTTGCTGTTAAAGGACAGTCTCCGAGCCTGCAGGATACAGGGTTGTCTCTATGGGGTGCACCAGGCATCAGAGTGGATCATTGCTGTTAAAGGACAGTCTCCGAGCCTGTGTGATACAGGGTTGTCTCTATGGGGTGCACCAGGCATCAGAGTGGATCCTTGCTGTTAAAGGACAGTCTCCGAGCCTGCAGGATACAGGGTTGTCTCTATGGCGTGCACCAGGCATCAGAGTGGATCCTTGCTGTTAAAGGACAGTCTCCGAGCCTGCAGGATACAGGGTTGTCTCTATGGGGTGCACCAGGCATCAGAGTGGATCCTTGCTGTTAAAGGACAGTCTCCGAGCCTGCAGGATACAGGGTTGTCTCTATGGGGTGCACCAGGCATCAGAGTGGATCCTTGCTGTTAAAGGACAGTATCCGAGCCTGCAGGATACAGGGTTGTCTCTATGGGGTGCACCAGGCATCAGAGTGGATCCTTGCTGTTAAAGGACAGTATCCGAGCCTGCAGGATACAGGGTTGTCTCTATGGGGTGCACCAGGCATCAGAGTGGATCCTTGCTGTTAAAGGACAGTATCCGAGCCTGTGTGATACAGGGTTGTCTCTATGGGGTGCACCAGGCATCAGAGTGGATCCTTGCTGTTAAAGGACAGTCTCCGAGCCTGCAGGATACAGGGTTGTCTCTATGGGGTGCACCAGGCATCAGAGTGGATCCTTGCTGTTAAAGGACAGTCTCCGAGCCTGTGTGATACAGGGTTGTCTCTATGGGGTGCACCAGGCATCAGAGTGGATCCTTGCTGTTAAAGGACAGTATCCGAGCCTGCAGGATACAGGGTTGTCTCTATGGGGTGCACCAGGCATCAGAGTGGATCCTTGCTGTTAAAGGACAGTATCCGAGCCTGTGTGATACAGGGTTGTCTCTATGGGGTGCACCAGGCATCAGAGTGGATCCTTGCTGTTAAAGGACAGTATCCGAGCCTGTGTGATACAGGGTTGTCTCTATGGGGTGCACCAGGCATCAGAGTGGATCCTTGCTGTTAAAGGACAGTCTCCGAGCCTGCAGGATACAGGGTTGTCTCTATGGGGTGCACCAGGCATCAGAGTGGATCCTTGCTGTTAAAGGACAGTGTCCGAGCCTGTGTGATACAGGGTTGTCTCTATGGGGTGCACCAGGCATCAGAGTGGATCCTTGCTGTTAAAGGACAGTATCCGAGCCTGCAGGATACAGGGTTGTCTCTATGGGGTGCACCAGGCATCAGAGTGGATCCTTGCTGTTAAAGGACAGTATCCGAGCCTGCAGGATACAGGGTTGTCTCTATGGGGTGCACCAGGCATCAGAGTGGATCCTTGCTGTTAAAGGACAGTATCCGAGCCTGCAGGATACAGGGTTGTCTCTATGGGGTGCACCAGGCATCAGAGTGGATCCTTGCTGTTAAAGGACAGTATCCGAGCCTGCAGGATACAGGGTTGTCTCTATGGGGTGCACCAGGCATCAGAGTGGATCCTTGCTGTTAAAGGACAGTATCCGAGCCTGCAGGATACAGGGTTGTCTCTATGGGGTGCACCAGGCATCAGAGTGGATCCTTGCTGTTAAAGGACAGTATCCGAGCCTGCAGGATACAGGGTTGTCTCTATGGGGTGCACCAGGCATCAGAGTGGATCCTTGCTGTTAAAGGACAGTATCCGAGCCTGCAGGATACAGGGTTGTCTCTATGGGGTGCACCAGGCATCAGAGTGGATCCTTGCTGTTAAAGGACAGTATCCGAGCCTGCAGGATACAGGGTTGTCTCTATGGGGTGCACCATGCATCAGAGTGGATCCTTGCTGTTAAAGGACAGTATCCGAGCCTGCAGGATACAGGGTTGTCTCTATGGGGTGCACCAGGCATCAGAGTGGATCCTTGCTGTTAAAGGACAGTATCCGAGCCTGTGTGATACAGGGTTGTCTCTATGGGGTGCACCAGGCATCAGAGTGGATCCTTGCTGTTAAAGGACAGTATCCGAGCCTGCAGGATACAGGGTTGTCTCTATGGGGTGCACCAGGCATCAGAGTGGATCCTTGCTGTTAAAGGACAGTATCCGAGCCTGCAGGATACAGGGTTGTCTCTATGGGGTGCACCAGGCATCAGAGTGGATCCTTGCTGTTAAAGGACAGTCTCCGAGCCTGTGTGATACAGGGTTGTCTCTATGGGGTGCACCAGGCATCAGAGTGGATCCTTGCTGTTAAAGGACAGTATCCGAGCCTGCAGGATACAGGGTTGTCTCTATGGGGTGCACCAGGCATCAGAGTGGATCCTTGCTGTTAAAGGACAGTCTCCGAGCCTGCAGGATACAGGGTTGTCTCTATGGGGTGCACCAGGCATCAGAGTGGATCCTTGCTGTTAAAGGACAGTATCCGAGCCTGCAGGATACAGGGTTGTCTCTATGGGGTGCACCAGGCATCAGAGTGGATCCTTGCTGTTAAAGGACAGTCTCCGAGCCTGCAGGATACAGGGTTGTCTCTATGGGGTGCACCAGGCATCAGAGTGGATCCTTGCTGTTAAAGGACAGTATCCGAGCCTGCAGGATACAGGGTTGTCTCTATGGGGTGCACCAGGCATCAGAGTGGATCCTTGCTGTTAAAGGACAGTCTCCGAGCCTGCAGGATACAGGGTTGTCTCTATGGGGTGCACCAGGCATCAGAGTGGATCCTTGCTGTTAAAGGACAGTATCCGAGCCTGCAGGATACAGGGTTGTCTCTATGGGGTGCACCAGGCATCAGAGTGGATCCTTGCTGTTAAAGGACAGTATCCGAGCCTGCAGGATACAGGGTTGTCTCTATGGGGTGCACCAGGCATCAGAGTGGATCCTTGCTGTTAAAGGACAGTATCCGAGCCTGCAGGATACAGGGTTGTCTCTATGGGGGCACCAGGCATCAGAGTGGATCCTTGCTGTTAAAGGACAGTCTCCGAGCCTGCAGGATACAGGGTTGTCTCTATGGGGTGCACCAGGCATCAGAGTGGATCCTTGCTGTTAAAGGACAGTCTCCGAGCCTGCAGGATACATGGTTGTCTCTATGGGGTGCACCAGGCATCAGAGTGGATCCTTGCTGTTAAAGGACAGTCTCCGAGCCTGCAGGATACAGGGTTGTCTCTATGGGGTGCACCAGGCATCAGAGTGGATCCTTGCTGTTAAAGGACAGTCTCCGAGCCTGTGTGATACAGGGTTGTCTCTATGGGGTGCACCAGGCATCAGAGTGGATCCTTGCTGTTAAAGGACAGTCTCCGAGCCTGCAGGATACAGGGTTGTCTCTATGGGGTGCACCAGGCATCAGAGTGGATCCTTGCTGTTAAAGGACAGTCTCCGAGCCTGCAGGATACAGGGTTGTCTCTATGGGGTGCACCAGGCATCAGAGTGGATCCTTGCTGTTAAAGGACAGTCTCCGAGCCTGCAGGATACAGGGTTGTCTCTATGGGGTGCACCAGGCATCAGAGTGGATCCTTGCTGTTAAAGGACAGTATCCGAGCCTGCAGGATACAGGGTTGTCTCTATGGGGTGCACCAGGCATCAGAGTGGATCCTTGCTGTTAAAGGACAGTCTCCGAGCCTGTGTGATACAGGGTTGTCTCTATGGGGTGCACCAGGCATCAGAGTGGATCCTTGCTGTTAAAGGACAGTCTCCGAGCCTGCAGGATACAGGGTTGTCTCTATGGGGTGCACCAGGCATCAGAGTGGATCCTTGCTGTTAAAGGACAGTCTCCGAGCCTGCAGGATACAGGGTTGTCTCTATGGGGTGCACCAGGCATCAGAGTGGATCCTTGCTGTTAAAGGACAGTCTCCGAGCCTGCAGGATACAGGGTTGTCTCTATGGGGTGCACCAGGCATCAGAGTGGATCCTTGCTGTTAAAGGACAGTCTCCGAGCCTGCAGGATACAGGGTTGTCTCTATGGGGTGCACCAGGCATCAGAGTGGATCCTTGCTGTTAAAGGACAGTATCCGAGCCTGCAGGATACAGGGTTGTCTCTATGGGGTGCACCAGGCATCAGAGTGGATCCTTGCTGTTAAAGGACAGTATCCGAGCCTGCAGGATACAGGGTTGTCTCTATGAGGTGCACCAGGCATCAGAGTCAACACATTTTACATGAGGCTCTTGTCACTGTAGAAGTCAGTCTCTGATTCAAATTCAAGAAGTGAAACCAACAGACGGTTATTTCGTCCCCGGAGGACCAGCTCCAAGGGTCCATATTGGTGCACTACGTAGGGAATAGGGTCCCATAGAGCTCTGGTCTAAAGTAGTGTGCACTATGTTGGGAATAGGGTGCCAGCTCTGGTCTAAAGTAGTGCACTACGTAGGGAATAGGGTGCCATTTGGGCCGTAATCTGCGTGTGGGACGGGAACCGAGCAGGAGCAGCCGAGCCGTCCTGACCTCTGACCTCTCCCCTCCTCCGGTCAGTTCACTCCAGAGCCTGCTGTTTCTAATGCTCCTCACATGAAACCGATTATGCCCCTGAGACACAATGGCCACCGCACCTAACAATGTTGTGACATGACGGATCATGGAACACTGAAGGGAGTTTAAAGGACTAAATGTTTTGCCACCCAGGAAGCACATAGGATTGACTCCTGATAAGCCAGAAGAGGACTGGACACCCCTCGGAAGCCTGGCTTCTCTCTAGGTTTCTTCCCAGGTTCCTGCTGTTTCTAATGCTCCTCACATGAAACCGATTATGCCCCTGAGACACAATGGCCGCCGCACCTAACAATGTTGTGACATCACGGATCATGGAACACTGAAGGGAGCTTTTCTAAAATACAAGTACGTTTAGTGAATTCATCTTAACAACCACATAGCACAGTCATAGTAAATCAGATCTTTCCTCAATAATTGAATCATGAAAATCTTATTCATTGTGGTCTTAAAGGCAAAACTTGGTCCTTGATCAGCACTCTGATACTCTTTGTGAATACGGGCCAATGTATTGTACAACATGGATGTTGCATCACCGCTAGGGACCAGGAAGTCATTTAGCTTGGTGAGGTGAGCACACCCACATTCTCTACACGGTAACCAGGAAGTCATTTAGCTTGGTGAGGTGAGCACACCCACATTCTCTACACGGTAACCAGGAAGTCATTTAGCTTGGTGAGGTGAGCACACCCACATTCTCTACACGGTAACCAGGAAGTAATTTAGCTTGGTGAGGTGAGCACACCCACATTCTCTACACGGTAACCAGGAAGTCATTTAGCTTGGTGAGGTGAGCACACCCACATTCTCTACACGGTAACCAGGAAGTCATTTAGCTTGGTGAGGTGAGCACACCCACATTCTCTACACGGTAACCAGGAAGTCATTTAGCTTGGTGAGGTGAGCACACCCACATTCTCTACACGGTAACCAGGAAGTCATTTAGCTTGGTGAGGTGAGCACACCCATATTCTCTACACGGTAACCAGGAAGCCATTTGGCTTGGTGAGGTGAGCACACCCATATTCTCTACACGGTAACCAGGAAGCCATTTGGCTTGGTGAGGTGAGCACACACTGGCCGATCAGCCAAACTGAGCAATCGAGGGAGAAGGGCCTTGGTCAGGGAGGTGACCAAGATTCTGATGGTCACTCTGACAGAGCTCCAGAGTTCCCCTGTGGAGATGGGAGAACCTTCCAGAAGGACAACCATCTCTGCAGCACTCCACCAATCAGACCTTTATGGTAGAGTTGTCAGACGGAAGCCACTCCCCAGTAAAAGGCACATGACAGCTCGCTTGGAGTTTGCCAAAAGGCAGCTAAAGACTCTCAGACCATGAGAAACAAGATTCTAATATTAAAACCAAGATTGACCTGAATGCCAAGCGTCACGTCTGGAGGAAACCTGGCTCCATCCCGACGGTGAAGCATGGTGGTGGCAGCATCATGCTTTGGGGATGTTTTTAAGAGGCGGGGACTGGGAGACTAGTCAGGATGAAGGCAAAGATGAACAGAGCAAAGTACAGAGAGATCCTTCATGAAAACCTGCTCCAGAGCGCTTAGGACCTCAGACTGCGGCGAAGGTTCACCTTCCAACAGGACAATGACCCTAAGCACACAGCCAAGACAATACAGGACTGGCTTCAGGGCAAGTCTCCGAATGTCCTTGAGTGGCCCAGCCAGAGCACGAACTTGAGCCCGATCAAACATCTCTGGAGAGACCTGAAAATAGCTGTTCAGCGATGCTCCCCATCCAACCTGACAGAGTTTGAGATGATCTGCAGAGAAGAATTGGAGAAACTCCCCAAATACATGTGTGCCAAGCTTGTAGCTTCATACCCAAGAAGACTTGAGGCTGTAATCGCTGCCAAAGGTGCTTCAACTAAGTACTGAGTAAAGGGTCTAAATACTTATGTAAATGTGATATTTCAGTTGAATCTCTTTTATACATTTGCTAAAATGTCTATAAACCTGTTTTTGCTTTGTCATTATGGGGTATTTTGTGTAGATTTATGAGGAAAGACAACGATTTAATCAATTTTAGAATAAGGCTGTAACATAATTTTTGGGTGAAAAAGTCAAGGGGTCTGAATACTTTCCGAATGCACAGTACAGTGTTGTAATAATGTACAAAAAGTTCAAGTACAAAAGGGAAAATGTATAAACATAAATATGGATTGTATTTACTTTGGTGATTTTTCATCACTGGTTGCCCTCTCCCTCTCTCTTTCTCTACTCTCTTTTCTCTCTCTTCCTCACTCCCTCTATTTCTCTCTCTTTCTCACTCTGCCCCCCCCAACCCCCTCTCTCTGAGCCATGGGGAGGACTGTTAGTAGTGTTGGCTGATACTAGCAGGGTAAAGTGCTTTCATGGGAATAAGGAATGCAATCAGAAATGCTTTTAGTCGGGTTGTGTCCCAAACAGCACCCTATGCCCTATACAGGATAGTGCACTACAGGTCCCATAGGGCTCTGGTCAAATATGGTGCACTACAGCTCCCATAGGGCTCCGGTCAAATTTAGTGCACTATATTTGCTATATTCCCTATTCCCCTCTATATAGAGACACAGTCCTCTTTTATCGATAGAGCTGAGAGACGGAGAGCGAGAGAGAGAGACAGATATATAGATATAGAGAGCGATAGATAAAGAGAAACAGAGAGACAGAGAGAGAGAGAGAGAGAGAGAGAGAGACAGACAGAGAGGGGCTTTAAAATCTCCAAAAGCCTCTTTCCTCTCTCATGCTCAATCTCTCATGATTTTTATTTCTCTCCTCTCTTTCGCTCTCTCTCTCTCTCTCCTCTCTCTCTCTCTCTCTGTCTGTCTCTCTCTCTCTCTCTCTCTCTCTCTCTCTCTCTCTCTCTCTCTCTCTCTCTCTGTCTCTCTCTCTCTCTCTGTCTCTCTCTCTCTCTCTCTCTCTCTGTCTCTCTCTCTCTCTCTCTCTCTCTCTCTCTCTCTCTGTCTCTCTCTCTCTCTCTCTCTCTCTCTGTCTCTCTGTCTCTCTCTCTCTCTCTCTCTCTCTCTGTCTCTCTCTCTGTCTCTCTCTCTCTCTCTCTCTCTCTCTCTGTCTCTCTCTCTCTCTCTCTCTCTCTCTCTCTCTCTCTCTCTCTCTCTCTCTCTCTGTCTCTCTCTCTCTGTCTCTCTCTCTCTCTCTCTCTGTCTCTCTCTCTCTCTGTCTCTCTCTCACTCTCCTTATTCTTTAAATTATGCACTCTATCTCACACACACACACAATCACGCCACTCAACCCTCTCTCTCTTTCTCCCACTCTCTCTGTCACAAACAGGCTTTGGTAGATTCCTTCTTATATGGCACGGTAAATACTGGGGCTGGGAATTGCCAGGGACCTCACGATGCGATATTATTACAATGTTTAGGTACCGATATGATATGTATTGCGATTCTTGTGATTCTCATGATTCAATATTATCATTTTATTGCTATTTGATGTTCCAAATATATTGCTCACTATATGTCTGCTGCGGAGAGACGAGAGAGAGAGAGAGAGAGAGACAGAGAGAGAGAGAGACAGAGAGAGAGAGAGAGACAGAGAGAGAGAGAGAGAGAGCAGGAGAAAATTCTGATTCAGCTGCCCTGCTCACCGGGTAGGCGACATGTTCCCATTTGGAACCATTTCATGTGTCTGAAGGTATAAACTCTGATTTCCCAGCGGGCCCGGAGAGCAAATCAACTGCACTATAGGCCGACCGCTGGCCAATCGGATGGCTCAGATTACCATGTCTGCAGTAATGTAGCATGGCATAAAAAGAAAGCTACTGTGAGATTTCAAAACGTTTAAAACCACGACTAGAGAGACTGTCAACGAATACAGCAAAGAGCTGCTGTTTCCAAACATTTAAAACCACGACTAGAGACTGTCAACGAATACAGCAAAGAGCTGCTGTTTCCAAACATTTAAAACCACGACTAGAGAGAGACTGTCAACGAATACAACAAAGAGCTGCTTTTATGAGGGACTTCATGTTTAAAGTTCTTACTCAGCCCTGGCAACACTTTGTATTCAACACTTTGTATTCAACACTTTAAAAATCACGTTCTTCCTACTTCCACTCACGCTACAACCACCACTGCAGCTGTAATGAATGAGTACAACCACCACTGTAGCTGTAATGAATGAGTACAACCACCACTGTAGCTGTAATGAATGAGTACAACCACCACTGTAGCTGTAATGAATGAGTACAACCACCACTGTAGCTGTAATGAATGAGTACAACCACCACTGTAGCTGTAATGAATGAGTACAACCACCACTGTAGCTGTAATGAATGAGTACAACCACCACTGTAGCTGTAATGAATGAGTACAACCACCACTGCAGCTGTAATGAATGAGTACAACCACTGTAATGAATGAGTACAACCACCACTGTAGCTGTAATGAATGAGTACAACCACCACTGTAGCTGTAATGAATGAGTACAACCACCACTGTAGCTGTAATGAATGAGTACAACCACCACTAGCTGTAATGAATTAGTACAACCACTGTAATGAATGAGTACAACCACTGTAATGAATGAGTACAACTACCACTGTAGCTGTAATGAATGAGTACAACCACCACTGTAGCTGTAATGAATGAGTACAACCACCACTAGCTGTAATGAATTAGTACAACCACTGTAATGAATGAGTACAACCACCACTAGCTGTAATGAATGAGTACAACCACTGTAGCTGTAATGAATGAGTACAACCACCACTAGCTGTAATGAATGAGTACAACCACTGTAATGAATGAGTACAACCACCACTGCAGCTGTAATGAATGAGTACAACCACTGTAATGAATGAGTACAACCATCACTGCAGCTGTAATGAATGAGTACAACCACCACTGTAGCTGTAATGAATGAGTACAACCACCACTGCAGCTGTAATGAATGAGTACAACCACTGTAATGAATGAGTACAACCACCACTGCAGCTGTAATGAATGAGTACAACCACCACTGTAATGAATGAGTACAACCACCACTGTAGCTGTAATGAATGAGTACAACCACCACTAGCTGTAATGAATGAATACAACCACTGTAATGAATGAGTACAACCACCACTGTAGCTGTAATGAATGAGTACAACCACGACTGCAGCTGTAATGAATGAATACAACCACTGTAATGAATGAGTACAACCACCACTGTAGCTGTAATGAATGAATACAACCACTGTAATGAATGAGTACAACCATCACTGCAGCTGTAAAGAATGAGTACAACCACCACTGTAATGAATGAGTACAACCACCACTGCAGCTGTAATGAATGAGTACAACCACCACTGTAATGAATGAGTACAACCACTGTAATGAATGAGTACAGCCACTGTAATGAATGAGTACAACCACTGTAATGAATGAGTACAACCACTGTAATGAATGAGTACAACCACCACTGTAATGAATGAGTACAGCCACTGTAATGAATGAGTACAACCACTGTAATGAATGAGTACAACCACTGTAATGAATGAGTACAACCACCACTAGCTGTAATGAATGAGTACAGCCACTGTAATGAATGAGTACAGCCACCACTGTAATGAATGAGTACAACCACTGTAATGAATGAGTACAACCACGACTGCAGCTGTAATGAATGAATACAACCACTGTAATGAATGAGTACAACCACCACTGTAGCTGTAATGAATGAGTAGGAAAATATATCGATAGGCTTGTTTTTTTTATTTTTTTTAATAATTCAGGAATATTTCAGTTTCTCTGTTCATAGACATGAATGTTTACATGAGGCAGAAACAATGTGGTGCGACTGGAGTTTCGCCATCAGCTGGAAGACGGTGTCTCCTCTTTTGGTCAGTTTCGGTGGAGGCTGAAAACGTGTTATGTATAACGTGTTGGGCCTTAATGAAACAAACCTCATTGTATTATGTATAATGTGTTGGGCCTTAACGAAACAAACCTCAATGTATTATGTATAATGTGTTGGGCCTTAACCAAACAAACCTCAATGTATTATGTATAATGTGTTGGGCCTTAACCAAACAAACCTCAATGTATTATGTATAACGTGTTGGGCCTTAATGAAACAAACCTCATTGTATTATGTATAACGTGTTGGGCCTTAATGAAACAAACCTCATTGTATTATGTATAATGTGTTGGGCCTTAACGAAACAAACCTCATTGTATTATGTATAATGTGTTGGGCCTTAACCAAACAAACCTCAATGCTACAGAACTGTTAAGGTTGTATATGCCAAGTCATCTAAATAAAAATCGGAGCGGTAGATCTCAGCTTGCATTTTGACTCAGAAAGTGATCTTGACTCCCGTTCCCGTTCCTGTTCCGGTTCCCGTTCCCATTCCTGTTCCCGTTCCTGTTCCTGTTCCTGTTCCTGTTCCTGTTCCCGTTCCTGTTCCCATTCCCGTTCCCGTTCCTGTTCCCGTTCCTGTTCCCGTTCCCGTTCCTGTTCCCGTTCCTGTTCCCGTTCCTGTTCCTGTTCCCGTTCCCGTTCCCGAGGGTTTCCCCAACTCGGTCCCGGGACCTCCTGGGTTCACGATTTGTTTTATTTCTTAGCACTACACAGCTGATTCAAATCATCAAAGGTTGATGATACGTTGGTTATTTGAATCAGCAAAAACCAGGCTGACCTGATCTAGAGAATAAGAGTCCTGTTTCATTTGATGAGGGAGAGAGAGAGAGGGAACCTCAGCCTTATAAAGGTCAATACCCAGAATGCTCTTGGGAGGTATTCCTCCCTCCCTCCCACAGAGAACAAAAGAGGGAGTCTGGTTCGTCAGCAAAATTCATTAATGAATAAAACACCCTCCCTGATACGTGAGATCTTCTGATGAAGTATCACATTGTTGGTGGCTAAAGGTCATCCAAGATCTTCCTCTGTTGTGAATGACGAGCCCAGACACACACACACACACACACACACACACACACACACACACACACACACACACACACACACACACACCGATGTGTCTGTAGAAGTCATGAAGGCAGGGGTCATATAATCAACATAATGGACATTCTTTCACATTTCTTTGATAATTCCACGTAGGATTCGCTCCTTTCCTCTCCGCATGATTCTTCCTGTTTGGTGACATATTACCATACTGTAGGAGGTGTGTGTGTGCGTGAGTGTGTGCGTGCGTGCGTGTGTGTGTGTGTGTGTGTGTGTGTGTGTGTGTGTGTGTGTGTGTGTGTGGGAGGTGTATAATGAATAGTTTACATTAAGGCAGTACAGGACTTAAGGATGTTGTAGGAGGATGAATTCTTCCCTCTTTCCCCTCCTCCACTCCTTTTCCTCCCTCCTCCTGATGAAAAGGAATCCGTTTTCTGCTGAATGTGTTGCATTAATGTATTTTATGTGAAGGAAAACAGTTGCACGCCCCTGATCACTCTATTGAAGCAAAACACCACTTAACTTTCAATTTAAAACGAGACCCCTGTCAATACACAGCTGGACTCACCTGTTCTGGCTTTCTCCCATTCTGCTCTTCACAAACAAACACCTGACTGGCTCACCTGTTCTGGGGAACTACGGTAAACTTCATAACGTTAAATAATGTGACAGGTGAAATGAAGAACGCCATCTGCTTTATCTCCTAACACGTTGCACAAGTTGACCGCTGGTATTTACTTTAAAAAGTAGATACAAATATTAAAATGTATTGAAAAACTACAAAGAAATTGTTTCAACAGTATTGACGACCATTTAAAAAAACGTACCCTGATAAACTGTATATACAGTGCCTTGCGAAAGTATTCGGCCCCCTTGAACTTTGCGACCTTTTGCCACATTTCAGGCTTCAAACATAAAGATATAAAACTGTATTTTTTTGTGAAGAATCAACAACAAGTGGGACACAATCATGAAGTGGAACGACATTTATTGGATATTTCAAACTTTTTTAACAAATCAAAAACGGAAAAATTGGGCGTGCAAAATTATTCAGCCCCCTTAAGTTAATACTTTGTAGCGCCACCTTTTGCTGCGATTACAGCTGTAAGTCACTTGGGGTATGTCTCTATCAGTTTTGCACATCGAGAGACTGACATTTTTTCCCATTCCTCCTCGCAAAACAGCTCGAGCTCAGTGAGGTTGGATGGAGAGCATTTGTGAACAGCAGTTTTCAGTTCTTTCCACAGATTCTCGATTGGATTCAGGTCTGGACTTTGAATTGGCCATTCTAACACCTGGATATGTTTATTTTTGAACAATTCCATTGTAGATTTTGCTTTATGTTTTGGATCATTGTCTTGTTGGAAGACAAATCTCCGTCCCAGTCTCAGGTCTTTTGCAGACTCCATCAGGTTTTCTTCCAGAATGGTCCTGTATTTGGCTCCATCCATCTTCCCATTAATTTTAACCATCTTCCCTGTCCCTGCTGAAGAAAAGCAGGCCCAAACCATGATGCTGCCACCACCATGTTTGACAGTGGGGATGGTGTGTTCAGGG
>NC_056438.1:8688793-8693793 GCF_018296145.1 Oncorhynchus tshawytscha | reverse complement strand
ACAGAATCTGTGCATAAGATCTAGGTGCTGCTGTCGGCCCTCCTTGGTTGGTGACAGAAGCACCAGATCATCAGCAAACAGCAGACATTTGACTTGGATTCTAGTAGGGTGAGGCCGCTGTCTGTCTCTCTCTCTGTCTGTCTCTCTCTCTGTCTGTGTCTCACTCTGTCTGTCTCTCACTCTCACTCTACTCCAAACCCAGTGTCAGCAGAAAAGAGGAGGAGGAGGGGAAGGAAGGGGTCAGGAGGGTCACACACACTGTCAAGTACACAACTACAGAGGTAGTGTTCACTCTTTACTGTCGAGGTTTGGGGGAAACTCACCCTAGTTCTAGGTTCCTAGATCCTGAGAATTAGATGCTAGATTTTAAATCCTAGATCTGTGCTGAAGAGTTAACTTCTATCACAATCACCAGCTTGCAGTGATTCCACAGTGTGTTGAATGTGATGACGGAATGTTGAGATTTATTCCAAAATATTCCAAATTCCATTTCCACCATCCACCTCAAACAAACACATTCAGACCCTTTATGTTCCACTGACCAACACAACACATTCAGACTCTTTATGTTCCACTGACCAACCAACACAACAGTAACATGTATTGTCTATTAAAAGGCTGGTTACTTGTTGATATGTAAATACACACAGCTTACCCAGGTATTTACAGGATCATCCATTTTCCCCTCACACTAGATATTCCAGTTGAACTACTTTAAAAAGGTAATTGTCATGTATTGCAGTGGAAGCTATAAACTCTTTAGCCTCGGGGACAAAGGTGTGTTAATAGGATACTGCATTAAAGTTTATATCGGGTGCAGAGCCAAGCGCTTTGTTTTGGTGAAGATGTCATGTGTGTTAGAAAAGCCGAGACACAGTAGCATAGGGTGTGTCCAGTAAAAACAACCCTCCAGCTCCTTCTCTCCTTCCTTCCTTCCTTCCTTCCTTCCTTCCTTCCTTCCTTCCTTCCTTCCTTCCTTCCTTCCTTCCTTCCTTCCTTCCTTCCTTCCTTCCTTCCTTCCTTCCTTCCTTGTCTCTCTCTCTGTCTCTCTGTCTCTGTCCCTCCCCCTCCCACCATCCCTCCATTTTAAGCCCTTACAGTACATGCCTCTTGCTCATACTACGGTATTAAGACCATGGTGACATCTGGTAGGATAAGAACTGATCAGCTCTGAGTAAGGTGTTTAATGTGGAGCAACACACACACACACACACACACACACATCCCTCATAGCCCAGTCTCATTCCAGGGTCTGAATCACTCACTGCTGGTGACAGCCCTATTTAGTAGCCCCTTCTGGTCTCTGTGTGTGTCACCCAGCCAGGTCTTATTCACAACCTCAGTTCTTCGCTTTCTGATGTCCTACATAAGGTTTTTTCTATTTAATAATAAAGTCTATGAACATTTTTCATCTCTCTGTGATGTCATAAAGGTCCCATACATAAAAGCACTAAGCTGATGATACTCCCAGTCGGTATTAGAATTAGAATTCAATTTAGAATTAGAATTAGAATTAGCTCCCTGTCTGCCTGTGGGGAAAACAACCTGTGGTCACCTATTGGCTCACAGCTAAAATGAACCTTTTTCAAACGCAATTTTCATGTCCGCTTGGTTTAGTTAATTCCAAAACAAAATGTAAGAAAAGCAGAACATGTCTAAAGATTGTCTAAAGATGACTTTTCAACACTGTTGAACGTTCCTGAATGTTCTCACTCCTCACTAAGACATGATATTGAAGCGCTTCCACCATGCCCCTTTTTCATGATGGTCCTAGCAGCCACGTGAGGGAGTGCTAGTTAGCTACCGACCAGAACATGAAGCTAGCCAAGACCAACAACACAAACACACAGACTATACAGCTACAGGTAGTGACTGGAGTTACTAACAGACTATACAGCTACAGGTAGTGAGTGGAGTTACTAACAGACTATACAGGTAGTGAGTGGAGTTACTAACAGACTATACAGGTAGTGAGTGGAGTTACTAACAGACTATACAGGTAGTGAGTGGAGTTACTAACAGACTATACAGGCAGTGAGTGGAGTTACTAACAGACTATACAGCTACAGACTAGTGAGTGGAGTTACTAACAGACTATACAGGTAGTGAGTGGAGTTACTAACAGACTATACAGGTAGTGAGTGGAGTTACTAACAGACTATACAGGTAGTGAGTGGAGTTACTAACAGACTATACAGGCAGTGAGTGGAGTTACTAACAGACTATACAGGCAGTGAGTGGAGTTACTAACAGACTATACAGGTAGTGAGTGGAGTTACTAACAGACTATACAGGTAGTGAGTGGAGTTACTAACAGACTATACAGGCAGTGAGTGGAGTTACTAACAGACTATACAGGTAGTGAGTGAGTGACTATACAGAGTTACTAACAGACTATACAGGTAGTGAGTGGAGTTACTAACAGACTATACAGGCAGTGAGTGGAGTTACTAACAGACTATACAGGTAGTGAGTGGAGTTACTAACAGACTATACAGGTAGTGAGTGGAGTTAAACAGACTATACAGGTAGTGAGTGGAGTTAAACAGACTATACAGGCAGTGAGTGGAGTTACTAACAGACTATGATGGTAGTGAGTGGAGTTACTAACAGACTATACAGGTAGTGAGTGGAGTTACTAACAGACTATACAGGCAGTGAGTGGAGTTAACAGACTATACAGGGTTGAGTGGAGTTACTAACAGACTATACAGGCAGTGAGTGGAGTTACTAAACAGACTATACAGGTAGTGACTGGAGTTAAACAGACTATACAAGTGGGGAGTTAAACAGACTATACAGGTAAGAGTGGAGTTACTAACAGACTATACAGGTAGTGAGTGGAGTTACTAACAGACTATACAGGTAGTGAGTGGAGTTACTAACAGACTATTGAGTGGAGTTACTACAGACTATGAATAGTTACAGACTATACAGCAGTAGTGGAGTTAGAACAGACTATACTAATCAAGTGATGTCATAATGCAGTTCCTCAGAACACAGAAAGTGACACCTGGCTGATTGGATAGAGGAAGGTGTTCCCATTGTGAATTCATAATACAGTTCCTCAGAACACAGAAAGTCTGGCTGATTGGATAGAGGAAGGTGTTCCCATTGTGAATTCATAATACAGTTTCTCAGAACACAGAAAGACTGGCTGATTGGATAGAGGAAGGTGTTCCCATTGTGATGTCATAATGCAGTTTCTCAGAACACAGAAGACTGGCTGATTGGATAGAGGAAGGTGTTTCCATTGTGATGTTATAATGCAGTTTCTCAGAACACAGAAAGACTGGCTGATTGGATAGAGGAAGGTGTTCCCATTGTGAATCCATAATGCAGTTCCTCAGAACACAGAAAGTCTGGCTGATTGGATAGAGGAAGGTGTTCCCATTGTGAATTCATAATACAGTTTCTCAGAACACAGAAAGACTGGCTGATTGGATAGAGGAAGGTGTTCCCATTGTGAATCCATAATGCAGTTCCTCAGAACACAGAAAGTCTGGCTGATTGGATAGAGGAAGGTGTTCCCATTGTGATGTCATAATGCAGTTCCTCAGAACACAGAAAGTCTGGCTGATTGGATAGAGGAAGGTGTTTCCATTGTGATGTTATAATGCAGTTTCTCAGAACACAGAAAGTCTGGCTGATTGGATAGAGGAAGGTGTTCCCATTGTGAATCCATAATGCAGTTCCTCAGAACACAGAAAGTCTGGCTGATTGGATAGAGGAAGGTGTTCCCATTGTGAATCCATAATGCAGTTCCTCAGAACACAGAAAGTCTGGCTGATTGGATAGAGGAAGGTGTTCCCATTGTGATGTCATAATGCAGTTCCTCAGAACACAGAAAGACTGGCTGATTGGATAGAGGAAGGTGTTCCCATTGTGATGTCATAATGCAGTTCCTCAGAACACAGAAAGTCTGGCTGATTGGATAGAGGAAGGTGTTCCCATTGTGATGTCATAATGCAGTTCCTCAGAACACAGAAAGTCTGGCTGATTGGATAGAGGAAGGTGTTCCCATTGTGAATCCATAATGCAGTTCCTCAGAACACAGAAAGTCTGGCTGATTGGATAGAGGAAGATGTTCCCATTGTCATAATGCAGTAGAATAAATATTCCGTAGACAGAAATGTTCCCATTGTGATGTCATAGTGGCCGTCTGTATGTGTTTTTTTACAGTGAAGCTCTTCATTCAGCATTTTGATATCTAAACCACTTGAATAACACTGGCTCAGTTAATGCGATGTCACATGGATGTGTGTGTGCGAAGGCGTCCACATGCTTCCTAGACGAAACAGTTCAGAACAGTTTGTGCATATATTATGACAACATTTTGTGACATTTTTGTTCCTTTTGGACTTCTCAAGGCCAGCCGAAGTCTACGCCCCTTCTTCCTTGATTGGTCAACTGTAGGGATTCTTCAATAATCTTTGTTGTCATTCAACGAGAGACAACTTGTTTTCATGCACATTATTTTGAGAAATACAGCACCAAACATCTTAGTTAGATGTGAAATTGCGCTACTAAAATCTCCTTGGCAAAACATAAAAATGTATTACAGATTTCTTGAGTTATCTTAGATTAATTCTGATTATTTTGAGGAATTGTATATTGGCTACGGTGTCTCAAAATGAACAAACAGTACTATTGTGATTTTTTTTTCTTGTTTTTCAAGCGAAGGTCTTTTTAGGGACCATGCGAGCTAGCCGCCAGCCAGACTGAAGCATGCAGACGCCTTAAAGAGTGTCTGTGTGTGTGTGTGTGTGTGTCTGTGTGTGTGTGTGTATGTGTATGTGTGTCTGTGTGTGTCTGTGTGTGTGTGTGTGTGTATTCCCTTCAGACTAGCTCTCTGGTCCACTCCTGCTCAGCTGAACAGTTCAATTATGATAATGTGGCTCACAGATAATGTATTATAGCAGGATGGCCGGCTTCCATTCTGTCTCACACGCACTCACACTCTCACACGCACTCACACTCTCACACGCACTCACACGCAC
>NC_056438.1:8661293-8683793 GCF_018296145.1 Oncorhynchus tshawytscha | reverse complement strand
GTAGAGGTGGAGGTAGAGGTGGAGGTGGAGGTAGAGGTAGAGGTAGAGGTAGAGATAGAGGTGGAGGTAGAGATAGAGGTGTAGGTGGAGGTAGAGGTAGAGGTAGAGGTAGAGGTAGAGGTGGAGGTGGAGGTGGAGGTGGAGGTGGAGGTAGAGATAGAGGTGGAGGTAGAGATAGAGGTGGAGGTAGAGGTAGAGATGGAGGTAGAGGTGGCGGTAGAGATAGAGGTGTAGGTGGAGGTAGAGGTAGAGATGGAGGTAGAGGTGGAGGTAGAGGTAGAGATGGAGGTAGAGGTAGAGATGGAGGTAGAGGTGGAGGTAGAGATAGAGGTGTAGGTGGAGGTAGAGGTGGAGGTAGAGATAGAGGTGTAGGTGGAGGTAGAGGTAGAGATAGAGGTGTAGGTGGAGATAGAGGTGGAGATAGAGATGGAGGTAGAGATAGAGGTGTAGGTGTAGGTGGAGGTAGAGGTGGAGGTAGAGATAGAGGTGTAGGTGGAGGTAGAGGTAGCGATGGAGGTAGAGATAGAGGTGGAGGTAGAGATAGAGGTGTAGGTGGAGGTAGAGGTGGAGGTAGAGATAGAGGTGTAGGTGGAGGTAGAGGTAGAGATGGAGGTAGAGGTGGAGGTAGAGGTGTAGGTGGAGGTAGAGGTAGAGATGGAGGTAGAGGTAGAGGTAGAGGTGTAGGTGGAGGTAGAGGTAGAGATGGAGGTAGAGGTAGAGATGGAGGTAGAGGTAGAGGTAGAGATGGAGGTAGAGGTGGAGGTAGAGATAGAGGTGTAGGTGGAGGTAGAGGTAGAGGTAGAGGTAGAGGTGGAGGTAGAGATAGAGATGTAGGTGGAGGTAGAGGTAGAGGTGGAGGTGGAGGTAGAGATAGAGGTGTAGGTGGAGGTAGAGGTGGAGATAGAGGTGGAGATAGAGGTAGAGATAGAGGTGTAGGTGGAGGTAGAGGTAGAGATGGAGGTAGAGGTGGAGGTAGAGGTAGAGGTAGAGGTGGAGGTAGAGATGTAGGTGGAGGTAGAGGTAGAGGTGGAGGTGGAGGTAGAGGTAGAGGTAGAGGTGTAGGTAGAGGTAGAGGTGTAGGTGGTAGAGGTGGAGGTAGAGGTGGAGGTAGAGGTGGAGGTAGAGGTGGAGGTAGAGGTAGAGGTAGAGGTGTAGGTAGAGGTAGAGGTGTAGGTGGTAGAGGTGGAGGTAGAGGTGGAGGTAGAGAGAGTATGTGTGTGTTCCTCTATTACTACATAAATGATGAAACTCTTTTTTATTTGCCTTGTGGGTGTGTTTCTACCTGTAATGGTTCCTTGTGACTACAGGATGTGTGTGTGTGTGCCAGGTGTGTGTGTGCCAGGTGTGTGTGTGCCAGGTGTGTGTGTGCCAGGTGTGTGTGTGCCAGGTGTGTGTGTGCCAGGTGTGTGTGTGCCAGGTGTGTGTGTGCCAGGTGTGTGTGTGCCAGGTGTGTGTGTGCCAGGTGTGTGTGTGCCAGGTGTGTGTGTGCCAGGTGTATGTGTGTGCCAGGTGTGTGTGTGCCAGGTGTGTGTGTGTGCCAGGTATGTGTGTGTACTTGACACCCTATTCCCTATATAGTGTACTACTTGACACCCTATTCCCTATATAGTGTACTACTTGGCACCCTATTCCCTATGTAGTGTACTACTTGGCACCCTATTCCCTATGTAGTGTACTACTTGGCACCCTATTCCCTATATAGTGTACTACTTGGCACCCTATTCCCTATGTAGTGTACTACTTGGCACCCTATTCCCTATATAGTGTACTACTTGGCACCCTATTCCCTATATAGTGTACTACTTTCAAAAGTCTATGGGTTAAAAGTAGCGCACTCTAAGGAGAATATGGTGCCACCTGGGAGGGCCCATAGTGACTTAAATGCTTAACTGTAGTGCATGTGACACAGCGTGAGTCAGGGTTCAGTTCAATTGATCTATTATTGACTGACAAGCATCCTACTGCTACTATCTATCTGGCTGGCTGGAAGCTGCCTGGGTGTTTCAGTCTGTTTGGTCAACAAAACATTACTCTCTCTCCCTCTATCTCTCTCTCTCTCTCTCTCTCTCTCTCTCTGTCTCTCTCACTCTCCCTCTCTCTCTCTCTCTCTCTCTCTGTCTCTCTCTCTCTCTCTCTCTCTCTCTCTCTCTCTCTCTCTCTCTCTCTCTCTCTCTCTCTCTCTCTGTCTCTCTGTCTCTCTCTCTGTCAATTCAATTCAATTCAATTCAAGGGCTTTATTGGCATGGGAAACATGTGTTAACATTGCCAAAGCAAGTGAGGTAGACAACATACAAAGTGAATATATAAAGTGAAAAACAACAAAAATGAACAGTAAACATTACACATACAGAAGTTTCAAAACAGTAAAGACATTACAAATGTCATATTATATATATATACAGTGTTCTAACAATGTACAAATGGCTAAAGGACACAAGATAAAATAAATAAGCATAGATATGGGTTGTATTTACAATGGTGTTTGTTCTTCACTGGTTGCCCTTTTCTCGTGGCAACAGGTCACAAATCTTGCTGCTGTGATGGCACACTGTGGAATTTCACCCAGTAGATATGGGAGTTTTTCAAAATTGGATTTGTTTTCGAATTCTTTGTGGATCTGTGTAATCTGAGGGAAATATGTCTCTCTAATATGGTCATACATTGGGCAGGAGGTTAGGAAGTGCAGCTCAGTTTCCACCTCATTTTGTGGGCAGTGAGCACATAGCCTGTCTTCTCTTGAGAGCCATGTCTGCCTACGGCGGCCTTTCTCAATAGCAAGGCTATGCTCACTGAGTCTGTACATAGTCAAGGCTTTCCTTAATTTTGGGTCAGTCACAGTGGTCAGGTATTCTGCCGCTGTGTACTCTCTGTGTAGGGCCAAATAGCATTCTAGTTTGCTCTGTTTTTTTGTTAATTCTTTCCAATGTGTTAAGTAGTTATCTTTTTGTTTTCTCATAATTTGGTTGGGTCTAATTGTGCTGCTGTCCTGGGGCTCTGTAGTGTGTGTTTGTGTTTGTGAACAGAGCCCCAGGACCAGCTTGCTTAGGGACTCTTCTCCAGGTTCATCTCTCTGTAGGTGATGGCTTTGTTATGGAAGGTTTGTGAATCGCTTCCTTTTAGGTGGTTGTAGAATTTAACAGCTCTTTTCTGGATTTTGATAATTAGTGGGTATCGGCCTAATTCTGCTCTGCATGCATTATTTGGTGTTCTACGTTGTACACGGAGGATATTTTTGCAGAATTCTGCGTGCAGAGTCTCAATTTGGTGTTTGTCCCATTTTGTGAAGTCTTGGTTGGTGAGCGGACCCCAGACCTCACAACCATAAAGGGCAATGGGCTCTATGACTGATTCAAGTATTTTTAGCCAGATCCTAATTGGTATGTTGAAATTTATGTTTCTTTTGATGGCATAGAATGCCCTTCTTGCCTTGTCTCTCAGATCGTTCACAGCTTTGTGGAAGTTACCTGTGGTGCTGATGTTTAGGCCAAGGTATGTATAGTTTTTTGTGTGCTCTAGGGCAACAGTGTCTAGATGGAATTTGTATTTGTGGTCCTGGTGACTGGACCTTTTTGGAACACCATTATTTTGGTCTTACTGAGATTTACTGTCAGGGCCCAGGTCTGACAGAATCTGTGCATAAGATCTAGGTGCTGCTGTAGGCCCTCCTTGGTTGGTGACAGAAGCACCAGATCATCAGCAAACAGCAGACATTTGACTTCGGATTCTAGCAGGGGAGGCCGGGTGCTGCAGACTTTTCTAGTGCCCTCGCCAATTCGTTGATATATATGTTGAAGAGGGTGGGGCTTAAGCTGCATCCCTGTCTAACCCCACGACCCTGTGTGAAGAAATGTGTGTGTTTTTGCCAATTTTAACCGCACACTTGTTGTTTGTGTACATGGATTTTATAATGTCGTATGTTTTACCCCCAACACCACTTTTCATCTGTCTCTCTCTCTCTCTCTCTCTCTCTCTCGTACTGTACTACGTCGATGCTCTGTGTCTGCCTAGGGACAAATTAATATGTGTGTTTGTGTGTGGTGTAATACTACTTAATAGATAAGTTAGAGAACAAACACCTTTGCCTTTACAGTAAGTCAAATTATCTGTCTGTCTGTCTGACACACACACACCAGGTCAGTGGCAGTTGAAGGTTAAAAAATAGTGTTCTCCCAGCCCTAAGGGCCTGTGTTATCGCTCTCTGTGTGCACCTCTATATTCCCTCTATTGAGAGAGAGAGGGAGAGAGAGAGAGAGAGAATAATCTCCCTAGTTTGCATTATGAATAACAGCTCAGGAGGGTAGGGAGGGAGGGAAGAGGGAGGGGGAGAACTATTGGACTAGTCAATTATTCACTCAAGACATTTTAACCTTCTGGGATTTTAAACAGAGAGGACTACTTTGTGTGTGTGTGTGTGTGTGTGTGTGTGTGCGTGCTTGTCATGCCTGTGTGTGTTTGTGTGACTAGGGCAATCTGCTATTGAGTAGCAGGGTATGTGTTGCTTGGCCTCGCTGCTATCTGTAGTTGATAAGTAATGAGGAAACAGCAACATGAGCTAACGCTGCGAAAATGACCAGCAAGCAAACAAGTTGGCCCCTACCAGACTTCTTGTTTGTGTGTTTATAGGGCACACTGGTACACACACACACACACACACACACACACACACACACACACACACACACACACACACACACACACACACACACACACACACACACACACACACACACACACACTCACACACACACACACACAGACAGGCATTTACACTGGCGAGACAAAGTGTGTATTGTAAGGTGAAACACACAGTACACAGAGATTGTCTGAAGTTAAGTTAAAGTTAAGTAACTAGCTAGCTAGCTAAAGTTAAGTAACTAGCTAGCTAGCTAAAGTTAAGTAACTAGCTAGCTAGCTAAAGTTAAGTAACTAGCTAGCTAGCTAAAGTTAAGTAACTAGCTAGCTAGCTAAAGTTAAGTAACTAGCTAGCTAGCTAAAGTTAAGTAACTAGCTAGCTAGCTAAAGTTAAGTAACTAGCTAGCTTCTCTGACCGTCGCACACACACACACACACACACACACACACACACACACACACACACACACACACACACACTCCTAGACAGCTCAGCAGTGCCAGATGCCTGCGGTAGGGTTGTGTTTCTCTGGGGATAGATACCCCCATGAACTTTCCAGTCAAAAGCCAAGTGATTATTTTGGCAGGGGGCCTGGGGATTTAAGACTATGCCTCCCCCGCCCCTCAGATCCCTTAGTAAAGGTAGAAGCTCTCTTGTTATAATCAGAGAGAGAGAATGGGGGTAGAGAGAGAGAGAGAACGGGTGAGAGAGAGATAGAACTGGGCTGGTCCTTTACTTTAATCAACTGGGTTTAATTAACTATAAGAGGGTTGGTTGGGTCCGTAGGATTCAGCAGAGTCCAGGCCTTCTCTCTTTGATAGCAGCCCATTAGCTGAGTGTGGTGACCCCCGCTAGCTGGCATAATGGATTGACCCGACCTGACAGAGTGAGGTGGCCCAGGGGAAAGACACACAGTATTGGGACTGCAGCCAAGTTGCAGCAGACCTAAATCAGTACTTTGTAGTGTCGTGATCTGAACATGCAGTACACGGTAGTATTGTGTTTGTAACCAAGGGGCTATTACTGAATGATAAAGTCATACTAGAATAGTAACCTGACACTGGGGGTGACTGTGGTGGTAGTAACCTGTCACCTGGGGGTGACTGTGGTGGTAGTAACCTGCCACTGGGGGTGACTGTGGTGATAGTAACCTGTCACCAGGGGTGACTGTGGTAATAGTAACCTGATGCTGGGGGCGACTGTGGTGATAGTAACCTGACACTGGGGGTGACTGTGGTAATAGTAACCTGACACTGGGGGTGACTGTGGTAATAGTAACCTGATGCTGGGGGTGACTGTGGTGATAGTAACCTGTCACCTGGGGTGACTGTGGTAATAGTAACCTGATGCTGGGGGTGACTGTGGTGATAGTAACCTGTCACCAGGGGTGACTGTGGTGGTAGTAACCTGCCACTGGGGGTGACTGTGGTGATAGTAACCTGACACTGGGGGTGACTGTGGTGATAGTAACCTGACACTGGGGGTGACTGTGGTAATAGTAACCTGACACAGGGGGTGACTGTGGTAATAGTAACCTGATGCTGGGGGTGACTGTGGTGATAGTAACCTGTCACCTGGGGTGACTGTGGTAATAGTAACCTGATGCTGGGGGTGACTGTGGTGATAGTAACCTGTCACCAGGGGTGACTGTGGTGGTAGTAACCTGCCACTGGGGGTGACTGTGGTGATAGTAACCTGACACTGGGGGTGACTGTGGTGGTAGTAATCTATCACTGGGGGTGACTGTGGTAATAGTAACCTGATGCTGGGGGTGACTGTGGTGATAGTAACCTGTCACCAGGGGTGACTGTGGTGGTAGTAACCTGTCACTGGGGGTGACTGTGGTGATAGTAACCTGACACTGGGGGTGACTGTGGTGGTAGTAATCTATTACTGGGGGTGACTGTGGTGATAGTAACCTGACACTGGGGGACTGTGGTGGTAGTAATCTGTCACTGGGGGTGACTGGTGATTGTAACCTGTCACTGGGGGTGACTGTAGTGGTAGTGTCCTGACACTGAGGGTGACTTTGGTGATAGTAATCTGTCACTGGGGGTGACTGTGGTGATAGTAGCCTGACACTGGGGGTGACTGTGGTAATAGTAACCTGATGCTGGGGGTGACTGTGGTTATAGTAACCTGACACTGGGGGTGACTATGGTGGTAGTAACTTGATGCTGGGGGTGACTTTGGTAATAGTAACCTGATGCTGGGGGTGACTGTGGTGATAGTAACCTGTCACTGGGGGTGACTGTGGTGGTAGTAACTTGACACTGGGGGTGACTGAGGTGATAGTAATCTTTCACTGGGGGTGACTATGGTGGTAGTAACCTGACACTAGGGGTGACTGTGGGGGTAGTAATCTGTCATATTAGGTGACTGTGGTGGTAGTAACCTGACACTGGGGGTGACTGTGGTGGTAGTAACCTGTCACTGGGGGTGACTGTGGTGATAGTAACCTGTCACTGGGGGTGACTGTGGTGGTAGTAATCTGTCACTGGGGGTGACTGTGGTGATATAACCTGACACTGGGGGTGACTGTGGTGGTAGTAACCTGTCACTGGGGGTGACTGTGGTGGTAGTAATCTGTCACTGGGGGTGACAGTGGGGATAGTAACCTGTCATGGGGGTGACTGGTGGTAGTAACCTGTCACCAGGGGTGACTGTGGTGGTAGTAACCTGTCACCAGGGGTGACTGTGGTGGTAGTAACCTGACACCGGGGTGACTGTGGTGGTAGTAACCTGACACCGGGGTGACTGTGGTGGTAGTAACCTGACACTGGGGGTGACTGTGGTGGTAGTAACCTGACACTGGGGGTGACTGTGGTGGTAGTAACCTGACACTGGGGGTGACTGTGGTGGTAGTAACCTGACACTGGGGGTGACTGTGGTGGTAGTAACCTGACACTGGGGGTGACTGTGGTGGTAGTAACCTGACACTGGGGGTGACTGTGGTGGTAGTAACCTGACACTGGGGGTGACTGTGGTGGTAGTAACCTGACACTGGGGGTGACTGTGGTGGTAGTAACCTGACACTGGGGGTGACTGTGGTAATAGTAACCTGATGCTGGGGGTGACTGTGGTGATAGTAACCTGTCACCTGGGGTGACTGTGGTGGTAGTAACCTGTCACCAGGGGTGTCTGTGGTGGTAGTAACCTGACACCGGGGTGACTGTGGTGGTAGTAACCTGTCACCAGGGGTGACTGTGGTGGTAGTAACCTGCCACTGGGGGTGACTGTGGTGGTAGTAATCTATCACTGGGGGTGACTGTGGTGGTAGTAATCTATCACTGGGGGTGACTGTGGTAAGAGTAACCTGACACTAGGGGTGACTGTGGTAATAGCAACCTGATGCTGGGGGTGACTGTGGTGATAGTAACCTGACACTGGGGGCTGTGGTGGTAGTAATCTGTCACTGGGGGTGACTGGTGATTGTAACCTGTCACTGGGGGTGACTGTAGTGGTAGTATCCTGACACTGGGGGTGACTTTGATGATATTAATCTGTCACTGGGGGTGACTGTGGTGATAGTAACCTGACACTGGGGGTGACTGTGGTAATAGTAACCTGATGCTGGGGGTGACTGTGGTGGTAGTAACCTGACACTGGGGGTGACTGTGGTGGTAGTAACCTGAAACTGGGGGTGACTGTGGTGGTAGTAACCTGACACTGGGGGTGACTGTGGTGGTAGTAACCTGACACTGGGGGTGACTGTGGTAATAGTAACCTGATGCTGGGGGTGACTGTGGTGATAGTAACCTGTCACCTGGGGTGACTGTGGTAATAGTAACCTGATGCTGGGGGTGACTGTGGTGATAGTAACCTGTCACCAGGGGTGACTGTGGTGGTAGTAACCTGCCACTGGGGGTGACTGTGGTGATAGTAACCTGACACTGGGGGTGACTGTGGTGGTAGTAATCTATCACTGGGGGTGACTGTGGTAATAGTAACCTGACACTGGGGGTGACTGTGGTAATAGCAACCTGATGCTGGGGGTGACTGTGGTGATAGTAACCTGACACTGGGGGACTGTGGTGGTAGTAATCTGTCACTGGGGGTGACTGGTGATTGTAACCTGTCACTGGGGGTGACTGTAGTGGTAGTATCCTGACACTGGGGGTGACTTTGGTGATAGTAATCTGTCACTGGGGGTGACTGTGGTGATAGTAACCTGACACTGGGGGTGACTGTGGTAATAGTAACCTGATGCTGGGGGTGACTGTGGCGATAGTAACCTGACACTGGGGGTGACTGTGGTGATAGTAACCTGTCACCAGGGGTGACTGTGGTGGTAGTAACTTGATGCTGGGGGTGACTTTGGTAATAGTAACCTGATGCTGGGGGTGACTGTGGTGATAGTAACCTGTCACTGGGGGTGACTGTGGTGGTAGTAACTTGACACTGGGGGTGACTGAGGTGATAGTAACCTTTCACTGGGGGTGACTATGGTGGTAGTAACCTGACACTAGGGGTGACTGTGGGGGTAGTAATCTGTCACATTAGGTGACTGTGGTGGTAGTAACCTGACACTGGGGGTGACTGTGGTGGTAGTAACCTGTCACTGGGGGTGACTGTGGTGATAGTAACCTGTCACTGGGGGTGACTGTGGTGGTAGTAATCTGTCACTGGGGGTGACTGTGGTGATATAACCTGACACTGGGGGTGACTGTGGTGGTAGTAACCTGTCACTGGGGGTGACTGTGGTGGTAGTAATCTGTCACTGGGGGTGACAGTGGGGATAGTAACCTGTCACGGGGGTGACTGGTGGTAGTAACCTGTCACCAGGGGTGACTGTGGTGGTAGTAACCTGTCACCAGGGGTGACTGTGGTGGTAGTAACCTGACACCGGGGTGACTGTGGTGGTAGTAACCTGACACCGGGGTGACTGTGGTGGTAGTAACCTGACACTGGGGGTGACTGTGGTGGTAGTAACCTGACACTGGGGGTGACTGTGGTGGTAGTAACCTGACACTGGGGGTGACTGTGGTGGTAGTAACCTGACACTGGGGGTGACTGTGGTGGTAGTAACCTGACACTGGGGGTGACTGTGGTGGTAGTAACCTGACACTGGGGGTGACTGTGGTGGTAGTAACCTGACACTGGGGGTGACTGTGGTGGTAGTAACCTGACACTGGGGGTGACTGTGTACTACTGTGCCGTTAATTTATTCTTCATGAGGTATGGCCTTATTATTTCTATTACATCATGTTGGATTTATATTCCATTCACCCAGTTCAATGTAACAGTGATAGGTTTAGGCTACTACATGATACTATAATTTTCCCTGTACCCATCATGAGGTTCCTATGTTGTGTTCTAAAGCCGCTTCCCTCCAGAATGGGCTTTAGGTGATGCAGATGAACCTGTAACACCTCCACCGTTGGTATTTCTGTATTATCTGTGGATTTTATAACCTTGTATCGCTACCACTGTATCATCAAAGGTATTATCTAAGTTAGTTTCAGAGATAGTCAGAATATGAATGTCATCTGTTACTAGCAAATTATTTATTTCACGAACCTTGTTTCTTAAACTACATATGTTTAACGTGGGCTATTTTGAGCACTTTTTTTCTGGGATGCTAACTTGTTTTCGTTGCTTTACTGAGAAGATTGTGTCTGCCAACACCTAATGTACATTTGCTGAATTCATTATGACAACTCTGCGTCACAAGGGTAGGGATCAGCTGAGTTGGGCTTAGGTCATTAATAAGTCATTGTCTCAACACAGCCTTATAATGCTGTGAAAGGATCCAGGACCCCTAATGATTTGGGTGGATCCCATCCTACTTCTATAACATGTTTTGTTTCCAAAAGGTATCAAAATTGTCAACGAAAGTTACACCCAACGAGCTGCAATAATCACGTAGCCAGTTGTGAAGAGAAAGCATCCTGCTAAAGCGTTCGATACCACGATTCAGAGAGGGCACAGGGCCAGATATAATGGGTCTATTGTTAGTGTCTAGCAGAGAGTCAATCAGCTCTTTAAAATCCAGTTTCCTCTGTTCAGAGCTATCAGTAAAACCCACGTGGACCTACGATAGAATCAATCTCCATGTCCTGACGTAGTAGATTCGGGAGAAGTTTGTAATGTCATTTTACTTGATCTCCGGGACAAGACGTTGTTTTCATACCTTGAAGCTGCCCAAAAATACAGCTGGCGAGAAGGATGAGGAAATCCGACCGCTTCCCAGGATTCAGAGAACCCCTTTATGGACGGGCGAGGATCACTTGAGCCCGTTGCTCCCGGCACCCGGCGCCTTCCGACAGATGGAGAACCCCTTTATGGACGGGCGAGGATCACTTGAGCCCGTTGCTCCCGGCACCCGGCGCCTTCCGACAGATGGAGAACCCCTTTATGGACGGGCGAGGATCACTTGAGCCCCTTGCTCCCGGCACCTGGCGCCTTCCGACAGACGGAGAACCCCGTTCCATCCAGAACAGGGATGGAAGGTTTGCCAACGGCGACTAAATCGTAGAGGAGTAGACACTGCGGCCGCCGCTGACACAGATGCCCCCAGCGACGAAGGTGCAGGAAGATCAGGCTCCAGGACGGCCAAACTATTTGTTGTTTGTATCCACTCTGGGCCTCTCGTTGGGAGTGTAGACTGATTGCCTTGCTCCTCTTGCTGTGCTCTTTCGACTCCGATATCAGATTGGGGAGCTCCGGACAACACCGGCCAGTCGGATAACGACAAACGACAAGGCCGGAGATGCATTCAACAAGCGCGAACGCCGTCCAGCCACCGGCATGGAAAATGTCAACATTGCACTCTGCGTTTTCCCCGAGTTTCTCTACATAGGCTGGGGACCTGCGTGATCAAGGACGTCACCTCAATCCTATAATAATCCTCAGCAAACAAACAATTACCTCATTGGAACTCAGAGTGATCCGGTTTGTCCCCAAACAAAGCGTAGTAGATACAGCTCTTACAGCGTTGGAACCGATCATTTACTTCTCCAGACACAGAGGGCTCCATTGCAAGACTCATCTGGTACCAACTTTGTTAGCTTGATGGCTAGCAGCTCTCTTGGAGTCAACTACTCACCACATTTTATACACTGCAGTGCTAGCTAGCTGTAGCTTATGCTTTCAGTACTAGATTAACTTCTCTGATCTTTCGATTGGGTGGACAACATGTCAGTTCATGATGCAAGAGCTCTGATAGGTTGGAGGACGTCCTCCGGAAGCTGTCATAATTACTGTGTAAGTCTATGGAAGGAGGTGAGATCCACGAGCCTCTTAGGTTTTGTATTGAATCAACTGATGTTTTTTTTGTGGAACAACATGCAATACATATCACATACTCTACCTTAATGTTTAGTCTCTCTCTCTCTCTCTCTCTCTCTCTCTCTCTCGACAGGTACTATGTAATCAGATGAGATGATAAATAACATGGGGACGCTCGTAGGTTGTCTAACTGGAGCGAGTCGGAGTGTTTGACCATGACCATTAGACACACACACACACACTCACACACACACACACACACACACACACACACACACACACACACACACACACACACACACACACACACACACACACACACACACACACACACACAGTATGAATAGAACAGGTCTCTCAGGTTTTTCTACTGTATTGGCAGGAAATGGAATGGGGCGGTGTGTAGGCCCAAAGGCATGGGTTCTCTATTCAATCACCATGTCTGCCTGCAGGGAGTGTGTGTGTGTGTGTGTGTGTGTGTGTGTGTGTGTGTGTGTGTGTGTGTGTGTGTGTACAGGTAAATTGAGATGGCCACCATAACAGATGAATTCACTAAAAATGGACAGGAACAAGCAGTTAGACAGGTTTTGTTGTACCTGAGTGTCTCACAACCCAGGTCACATTAAATATCAGCAGCTCTTTATGGTCTGGGTCACATTAAATATCAGCAGCTCTTTATGGTCTGGGTCACATTAAATATCCGCAGCTCTTTATGGTCTGGGTCACATTAAATATCAGCAGCTCTTTATGGTCTGGGTCACATTAAATATCAGCAGCTCTTTATGGTCTGGGTCACATTAAATATCAGCAGCTCTTTATGGTCTGGGTCACATTAAATATCAGCAGCTCTTTCTGGTCTGGGTCACATTAAATATCAGGAAGCAGAATATCCTGCCACAGCAGTTCTCTATGGTCTTTGGTAACGCCTCCCTCACAACAAGCACAGGAAGATGGAGTACATAAAAACACACACACACACACACACACACACACACACACACACACACACACACACACACACACACATACATGCACACACACACACACACACACACACACACACACACACACACACACACACACACACACACACACACACACACACACACACACACACACACACACACACACACACACACTGATTTAGCATAAAAGAGAAGTTGAAGCTTTCCGGCCTGGTCTACCCTGCCACACCTATTCACATTTCCACAACAACACTAACACACGCTATTAACACACACACACACACAAAGACACACACATACACGCTACTGACACACACTAACACACACACACTACTCCCACCTGGCGTGATGTGTGTGTGTCTGTGTGGGTGTCTGTGTGTCTGTGTTTGTGTGTGTCTGTGTGTGTCTGTGTGTGTGTTATGTGTGTGTGTGTGTGAGTGTGTCTGTGTGTGTGTATGTGTGTGTGTGAGTGTGTCTGTGTGTGTGTGTGTGTCTGTCTCTCTGTGTGTGTGTGTGTGTGTGTCTCTCTTGTGTGTGTGTGTGTGTGTGTGTGCAGCTCTATTGTGGGCAGGAAGGAAGGATAAAGCCCCCTCCTACTTCCTGGTCGTCGCCAAGGGTCTCCATTTCTCTCTCTCACACACATACACACCAGGTTTTGAGAGGGAGTGCAGAATAGTTTGTGTGTTGTGTGTGTGTGTAGAAAGGTTTGGGGGTCCTCACGTTGGAATAAGAAGCTCATCTGCAGACAGCAGTCAGCGTTCTGGTGTTTTTGGGGACGAGGAATGGCCCCAGTGTGTGACATGATGAAGGATTTATCACCATGTTATATTTATGTAAATACATTCAGTGTCATATTATATTCAGTGTATATCACTCTGTGTGTGTGTGTGTGTACATGCATTCCTGTGCCTGTGTGTGAGTTGCAGTGTGGGAGAGTGCGTTGCATTGTGGGAGAGTGCGTTGCCTTGTGGGAGAGTGAGTTGCAGTGTGGGAGAGTGCGTTGCATTGTGGGAGAGTGCGTTGCCTTGTGGGAGAGTGCGTTGCATTGTGGGAGAGTGCGTTGCATTGTGGTAGAGTGCGTTGCATTGTGGGAGAGTGCGTTGCATTGTGGGAGAGTGCGTTGCATTGTGGGAGAGTGCGTTGCATTGTGGGAGAGTGCGTTGCCTTGTGGGAGAGTGCGTTGCATTGTGGGAGAGTGCGTTGCATTGTGGGAGAGTGCGTTGCATTGTGGGAGAGTGCGTTGCCTTGTGGGAGAGTGCGTTGCATTGTGGGAGAGTGCGTTGCATTGTGGGAGAGTGCGTTGCCTTGTGGGAGAGTGCGTTGCATTGTGGGAGAATACGTTGCATTGTGGGAGAGTGCGTTGCATTGTGGGAGAGTGCGTTGCATTGTGGGAGAGTGCGTTGCCTTGTGGGAGAGTGCGTTGCATTGTGGGAGAGTGCGTTGCATTGTGGGAGAGTGCGTTGCCTTGTGGGAGAGTGCGTTGCATTGTGGGAGAGTGTGTTGCATTGTGGGAGAGTGAGTTAGTTTGTAGGTCTTTGGAGAACTGTAGTGCTCAGGTAGGACCCACAATACATTGCTCTAAATGTCTAGCATACATCTGACCTGCCCTTTAAAGTACACATGATATATACCAGTGTACCATATCTCCAATGCTCTTATGCTGAATGTTGAATCTCTCTCTCTCTCTCTCTCTCTCTCTCTCTCTCTCTCTCTCTCTCTCTCTCTCTCTCTCTCTCTCTCTCTCTCTCTCTCTCTCTCTCTCTCTCTCTCTCTCTCTCTCTCTCTCTCATCCGCCCACATGGCAGAGTGGAGTTTATTGATTGTGTGTTTGGCTGATTCATGTGATCTACAAGAGAGTGGTAGGAGAGAGAGAGACCGAGAGGGAAAGAGAGTGGTAGAAGAGAGAGAGACCGAGAGGGAAAGAGAGAGTGGTGGGAGAGAGAGAGACCGAGAGGGAAAGAGAGAGTGGTGGGAGAGAGTGCTATGATCCCTGACATCACCGTTTCCACTACACATTACCCTTGTCAGAGTCAGTCTGTCCCTTTAAGAGGGTCAGAGTCAGTCTGTCCCTTTAAGGGGGTCAGAGTCAGACTGTCCCTTTAAGAGGGTCAGAGTCAGACTCTCCCTTTAAGGGGGTCAGATTCAGACTGTTCCTTTAAGGGGGTCAGAGTCAGACTGTCCCTTTAAGGGGGTCAGATTCTGACTGTCCCTTTAAGGGGTCAGAGTCAGACTTTCCCTTTAAGGGGGTCAGATTCAGACTGTCCCTTTAAGGGGTCAGAGTCAGACTGTCCCTTTTAAGGGGGTCAGATTCAGACTGTCCCTTTAAGGGGTCAGAGTCAGACTGTCCCTTTAAGGGGGTCAGATTCTGACTGTCCCTTTAAGGGGGTCAGAGTCAGACTGTCCCTTTTAAGGGGGTCAGATTCAGACTGTCCCTTTAAGGGGGTCAGAGTCAGACTGTCCCTTTAAGGGGGTCAGATTCTGACTGTCCCTTTAAGGGGGTCAGAGTCAGACTTTCCCTTTAAGGGGGTCAGATTCAGACTGTCCCTTTAAGGGGGTCAGAGTCAGACTGTCCCTTTAAGGGGGTCAGATTCAGACTGTCCCTTTAAGGGGGTCAGAATCAGACTGTCCCTTTAAGGGGGTCAGAGTCAGACTGTCCCTTTAAGGGGGTCAGAGTCAGACTGTCCCTTTAAGGGGGTCAGAGTCAGACTGTCCCTTTAAGGGGGTCAGGGTCAGACTGTCCCTTTAAGGGGGTCAGAGTCAGACTGTCCCTTTAAGGGGGTCAGATTCAGACTGTCCCTTTAAGGGGGTCAGATTCAGACTGTCCCTGTAAGGGCGTCAGATTCAGACTGTCCCTTTAAGGGGGTCAGAGTCAGACTGTCCCTTTAAGGGGGTCAGATTCAGACTGTCCCTTTAAGGGGGTCAGATTCAGACTGTCCCTTTAAGGGGGTCAGAGTCAGACTGTCCCTTTAAGGGGGTCAGAGTCAGACTGTCCCTTTAAGGGGGTCAGATTCAGACTGTCCCTTTAAGGGGGTCAGAGTCAGACTGTCCCTTTAAGGGGGTCAGATTCAGACTGTCCCTTTAAGGGGGTCAGATTCAGACTGTCCCTTTAAGGGGGTCAGAGTCAGACTGTCCCTTTAAGGGGTCAGAGTCAGACTGTCCCTTTAAGGGGGTCAGATTCAGACTGTCCCTTTAAGGGGGTCAGATTCAGACTGTCCCTTTAAGGGGTCAGATTCAGACTGTCCCTTTAAGGGGGTCAGAGTCAGACTGTGAGACTACATAAATAAAACGTTCCTCTAAAGTTTAATGTCCCTAAAGGAACTAAAAGGATCATATTGGTGTGTGTGTGTGTGTGTGTGTGTGTGTGTGTGTGTGTGTGTGTGTGTGTGTGTGTGTGTGTGTGTGTGTGTGTGTGTGTGTGTTGTTCATCAGTGGTTCAGCCACGTGGAACTAACAAACATGTTTTATTCACCCATCTCTGTCCCAGCTTCTCTTCCTCTGTCCCAGCTCCTCTTCCTCTATCCCAGCTCCTCTTCCTCTGTCCCAGCTCCTCTGTCTCAGCTCCTCTTCCTCTGTCTCAGCTCCTCTTCCTCTGTCCCAGCTCCTCTTCCTCTGTCCCAGCTCCTCTGTCTCAGCTCCTCTGTCTCAGCTCCTCCTCCTCTGTCCCAGCTCCTCTGTCCCAGCTCCTCTTCCTCTGTCTCAGCTCCTCTTCCTCTGTCCCAGCTCCTCTTCCTCTGTCTCAGCTCCTCTTCCTCTGTCTCAGCTCCTCTTCCTCTGTCTCAGCTCCTCTGTCTCAGCTCCTCTGTCTCAGCTCCTCTGTCTCAGCTCCTCTTCCTCTGTCTCACCTCCTCTGTCTCAGCTTCTCTGTCTCAGCTCCTCTTCCTCTGTCCCAGCTCCTCTTCCTCTGTCTCAGCTCCTATGTCTCAGCTCCTCTTCCTCTGTCCCAGCTCCTCTTCCTCTGTCTCAGCTCCTCTTCCTCTGTCTCAGCTCCTCTTCCTCTGTCTCAGCTCCTCTTCCTCTGTCTCAGCTCCTCTTCCTCTGTCCCAGCTCCTCTGTCTCAGCTCCTCTGTCTCAGCTCCTCCTCCTCTGTCCCAGCTCCTCTGTCCCAGCTCCTCTTCCTCTGTCTCAGCTCCTCTTCCTCTGTCCCAGCTCCTCTTCCTCTGTCTCAGCTCCTCTGTCTCTGTCTCAGCTCCTCTGTCTCAGCTCCTCTTCCTCTGTCTTAGCTCCTCTTCCTCTGTCTCAGCTCCTCTTCCTCTGTCCAAGCTCCTCTTCCTCTGTCTCAGCTCCTCTTCCTCTGTCTCAGCTCCTCTTCCTCTGTCTCAGCTCCTCTGTCTCAGCTCCTCTTCCTCTGTCTCAGCTCCTCTGTCTCAGCTCCTCTTCCTCTGTCTCACCTCCTCTGTCTCAGCTTCTCTGTCTCAGCTCCTCTTCCTCTGTCTCAGCTCCTCTTCCTCTGTCCCAGCTCCTCTTCCTCTGTCTCAGCTCCTATGTCTCAGCTCCTCTTCCTCTGTCTCAGCTCCTCTTCCTCTGTCTCAGCTCCTCTTCCTCTGTCCCAGCTCCTCTTCCTCTGTCTCAGCTCCTCTGTCTCAGCTCCTCTGTCTCAGCTCCTCTTCCTCTGTCTCAGCTCCTCTGTCTCAGCTCCTCTTCCTCTGTCCCAGCTCCTCTGTCTCAGCTCCTCTGTCTCAGCTCCTCTTCCTCTGTCTCAGCTCCTCTGTCTCAGCTCCTCTTCCTCTGTCTCAGCTCCTCTTCCTCTGTCCCAGCTCCTCTTCCTCTGTCTCAGCTCCTCTTCCTCTGTCTCAGCTCCTCTTCCTCTGTCTCAGCTCCTCTGTCTCAGCTCCTCTGTCTCAGCTCCTCTTCCTCTGTCTCAGCTCCTCTGTCTCAGCTCCTCTTCCTCTGTCTCAGCTCCTCTTCCTCTGTCTCAGCTCCTCTTCCTCTGTCTCAGCTCCTCTGTCCCAGCTCCTCTTCCTCTGTCTCAGCTCCTCTTCCTCTGTCCCAGCTCCTCTCCCTCTGTCTCAGCTCCTCTGTCTCAGCTCCTCTTCATCTGTCCCAGCTCCTCTTCCTCTGTCTCAGCTCCTCTGTCTCAGCTCTCTTCCTCTGTCTCAGCTCCTCCTCCTCTGTCTCAGCCCCTCTTCCTCTGTCCCAGCTCCTCTGTCTCAGCTCCTCTTCCTCTGTCTCAGCTCCTCTGTCTCAGCTCCTCTTCCTCTGTCTCAGCTTCTCTGTCTCAGCTCCTCTTCCTCTGTCCCAGCTCCTCTTCCTCTGTCTCAGCTCCTATGTCTCAGCTCCTCTTCCTCTGTCTCAGCTCCTCTTCCTCTGTCTCAGCTCCTCTGTCACAGCTCCTCTGTCTCTGTCTCAGCTCCTCTGTCTCAGCTCCTCTTCCTCTGTCTCAGCTCCTCTTCCTCTGTCTCAGCTCATCTGTCTCAGCTCCTCTGTCTCACCTCCTCTGTCTCATCTCCTCTTCCTCTGTCTCAGCTCCTCTTCCTCTGTCCCAGCTCCTCTTCCTCTGTCTCAGCTCCTCTGTCTCAGCTCCTCTGTCTCAGCTCCTCTTCCTCTGTCTCAGCTCCTCTGTCTCAGCTCCTCTTCCTCTGTCCCAGCTCCTCTGTCTCAGCTCCTCTGTCTCAGCTCCTCTTCCTCTGTCTCAGCTCCTCTGTCTCAGCTCCTCTTCCTCTGTCTCAGCTCCTCTTCCTCTGTCTCAGCTCCTCTTCCTCTGTCTCAGCTCCTCTTCCTCTGTCTCAGCTCCTCTGTCTCAGCTCCTCTGTCTCAGCTCCTCTTCCTCTGTCTCAGCTCCTCTGTCTCAGCTCCTCTACCTCTGTCTCAGCTCCTCTTCCTCTGTCTCAGCTCCTCTTCCTCTGTCTCAGCTCCTCTGTCCCAGCTCCTCTTCCTCTGTCTCAGCTCCTCTACCTCTGTCTCAGCTCCTCTTCCTCTGTCTCAGCTCCTCTTCCTCTGTCTCAGCTCCTCTGTCCCAGCTCCTCTTCCTCTGTCTCAGCTCCTCTTCCTCTGTCCCAGCTCCTCTTCCTCTGTCTCAGCTCCTCTGTCTCAGCTCCTCTTCATCTTTCCCAGCTCCTCTTCCTCTGTCTCAGCTCCTCTGTCTCAGCTCCTCTTCCTCTGTCTCAGCTCCTCTGTCTCAGCTCTCTTCCTCTGTCTCAGCTCCTCCTCCTCTGTCTCAGCCCCTCTTCCTCTGTCTCAGCTCCTCTTCCTCTGTCTCAGCTCCTCTGTCTCAGCTCCTCTGTCTCAGCTCCTCTTCCTCTGTCTCAGCTCCTCTTCCTCTGTCCCAGCTCCTCTTCCTCTGTCTCAGCTCCTCTGTCTCAGCTCCTCTGTCTCAGCTCCTCTTCCTCTGTCTCAGCTCCTCTGTCTCAGCTCCTCTTCCTCTGTCCCAGCTCCTCTGTCTCAGCTCCTCTGTCTCAGCTCCTCTTCCTCTGTCTCAGCTCCTCTGTCTCAGCTCCTCTTCCTCTGTCTCAGCTCCTCTTCCTCTGTCCCAGCTCCTCTTCCTCTGTCTCAGCTCCTCTGCCTCTGTCTCAGCTCCTCTTCCTCTGTCTCAGCTCCTCTGTCTCAGCTCCTCTGTCTCAGCTCCTCTTCCTCTGTCTCAGCTCCTCTGTCTCAGCTCCTCTTCCTCTGTCTCAGCTCCTCTTCCTCTGTCTCAGCTCCTCTTCCTCTGTCTCAGCTCCTCTGTCCCAGCTCCTCTTCCTCTGTCTCAGCTCCTCTTCCTCTGTCCCAGCTCCTCTCCCTCTGTCTCAGCTCCTCTGTCTCAGCTCCTCTTCATCTGTCCCAGCTCCTCTTCCTCTGTCTCAGCTCCTCTGTCTCAGCTCTCTTCCTCTGTCTCAGCTCCTCCTCCTCTGTCTCAGCCCCTCTTCCTCTGTCCCAGCTCCTCTGTCTCAGCTCCTCTTCCTCTGTCTCAGCTCCTCTGTCTCAGCTCCTCTTCCTCTGTCTCAGCTTCTCTGTCTCAGCTCCTCTTCCTCTGTCCCAGCTCCTCTTCCTCTGTCTCAGCTCCTATGTCTCAGCTCCTCTTCCTCTGTCTCAGCTCCTCTTCCTCTGTCTCAGCTCCTCTTCCTCTGTCTCAGCTCCTCTGTCACAGCTCCTCTGTCTCTGTCTCAGCTCCTCTGTCTCAGCTCCTCTTCCTCTGTCTCAGCTCCTCTTCCTCTGTCTCAGCTCATCTGTCTCAGCTCCTCTGTCTCACCTCCTCTGTCTCATCTCCTTTTCCTCTGTCTCAGCTCCTCTTCCTCTGTCCCAGCTCCTCTTCCTCTGTCTCAGCTCCTCTGTCTCAGCTCCTCTGTCTCAGCTCCTCTTCCTCTGTCTCAGCTCCTCTGTCTCAGCTCCTCTTCCTCTGTCCCAGCTCCTCTGTCTCAGCTCCTCTGTCTCAGCTCCTCTTCCTCTGTCTCAGCTCCTCTGTCTCAGCTCCTCTTCCTCTGTCTCAGCTCCTCTTCCTCTGTCTCAGCTCCTCTTCCTCTGTCTCAGCTCCTCTTCCTCTGTCTCAGCTCCTCTGTCTCAGCTCCTCTGTCTCAGCTCCTCTGTCTCAGCTCCTCTACCTCTGTCTCAGCTCCTCTTCCTCTGTCTCAGCTCCTCTTCCTCTGTCTCAGCTCCTCTGTCCCAGCTCCTCTTCCTCTGTCTCAGCTCCTCTTCCTCTGTCCCAGCTCCTCTTCCTCTGTCTCAGCTCCTCTGTCTCAGCTCCTCTTCATCTTTCCCAGCTCCTCTTCCTCTGTCTCAGCTCCTCTGTCTCAGCTCCTCTTCCTCTGTCTCAGCTCCTCTGTCTCAGCTCTCTTCCTCTGTCTCAGCTCCTCCTCCTCTGTCTCAGCCCCTCTTCCTCTGTCTCAGCTCCTCTTCCTCTGTCTCAGCTCCTCTGTCTCAGCTCCTCTTCCTCTGTCTCAGCTCCTCTTCCTCTGTCCCAGCTCCTCTTCCTCTGTCTCAGCTCCTCTGTCTCAGCTCCTCTTCCTCTGTCTCACCTCCTCTGTCTCAGCTCCTCTGTCTCAGCTCTCTACCTCTGTCTCAGCTCCTCTACCTCTGTCTCAGCTCCTCTGCCTCAGCTCCTCTGTCTCAGCTCCTCTGTCCCAGCTCCTCTTCCTCTGTCTCAGCTCCTCTGTCTCAGCTCCTCTGTCTCAGCTCCTCTGTCTCAGCTCCTCTGTCTCAGCTCCTCTTCCTCTGTCCCAGCTCCTCTTCCTCTGTCTCAGCTCCTCTGTCTCAGCTCCTCTGTCTCAGCTCCTCTGTCTCAGCTCCTCTTCCTCTGTCCCAGCTCCTCTTCCTCTGTCCCAGCTCCTCTTCCTCTGTCTCAGCTCCTCTGTCTCAGCTCCTCTGTCTCAGCTCCTCTGTCTCAGCTCCTCTGTCTCAGCTCTACTCCATCTGTCTGTCCCCGTGACTGCCTCAGGCCTGTGTGTGTTGTGATAATAAAATAATGACGTGTTATCTGTTTTTGCTGTCAGAGCTTAGGAAAACGTCATACCTGACGCACGCATGCATGCACGCACACACACACACACGCACACACACACACACACACACACACACACACACACACACACACACACACACACACACACACACACGCACACACACACACACACACACACACACATTAGAAAGTAATTGTGTGTAAGGGGTGTGGTTCTTAGGTCATAAAGACAACATATGCAAAACAATGCAAAACGCACAATGCACACACACACACACACACACACACACGCACGCACGCACGCACACACACACACACACACACACACACACACACACACACACACACACACACACACACACACACACACACGAATGAGTTTGATATTTGCATTCGCTCGCAGATGTCTCTCTCCCTCTCTCTCTCTGTCTCAATTCAATTCAAGGGGCTTTATTGGCATGGGAAACATGTGTTAACATTGCCAAAGCAAGAGAGGTAGATAATATACAAAAGTGAAATAAACAATAAAAATTAACAGTAAACATTACACATACAGAAGTTTCAAAACAATAAAGACATTACAGATGTCATATTATGTATATATATACAGTGTTGTAACGATGTACAAATGGTTAAGGGTACACTTTTGAAAATAAATAAGCATAAATATGGGTTGTATTTACAATGGTGTTTGTTCTTCACTGGTTGCCCTTTTCCCGTGACAACAGGTCACAAATCTTGCTGCTGTGATGGCACACTGTGGAATTTCACCCAGTAGATATGGGAGTTTATCAAAATTGGGCTTGTTTTCGAATTCTTTGTGGGTCTGTGTAATCTGAGGGAAATATGTGTCTCTAATATGGTCATACATTGGACAGGTTAGGAAGTGCAGCTCAGTTTCCACCTCATTTTGTGAGCAGTGAGCACATAGCCTGTCTTCTCTTGAGAGCCATGTCTGCCTATGGCGGCCTTTCTCAATAGCAAGGCTATGCTCACTGAGTCTGTACATAGTCTCCCCCCCTCTGTCTCTCTCTGTCTATTTCTGTTGTATATCGTGTGTACTGTTCTGCCTTCACCATTCAGAGTGAACAGAGTATACTAAATGTATTGATAGAGTGTAGGTGTAACTATTGGCATTTGTCCAGTTGGCTTAGCAGAGTGTCGTTGTCTGTTTTGCCACTGTGTTCTAGTCAGTCCATTTAGTTCATGGGATTTCTGTGTGTGTCTGTGTGTTTGTGTCTTTGTGTGTGTGACCTTGAAAGGTCCCTTGACTGTCTTGTTTATCACACCTCTCTCTGTAT
>NC_056438.1:8651259-8661193 GCF_018296145.1 Oncorhynchus tshawytscha | reverse complement strand
TGTCTCGGTCTCTGCTCTTGTCTCAGTGATGCTGTTCTGTCTCTTCCTGTCTAGAATCTTCTGAAGCTCCTTCTTCTCTCTGTAAACAATAACAACAAACACAATGTACCAGATAACCAGATCATCAACAACAACAACAACAACGTTATAACCAGATCATCAACAACAACGTTTATAACCAGATCATCAACAACAACAACAACGTTATAACCAGATCATCAACAACAACAACGTTATAACCAGATCACCAACAACAACAATGTTATAACCAGATCATCAACAACAACAACAACGTTATTACCAGATCATCAACAACAACAACAACGTTATAACCAGATCATCAACAACAACGTTATAACCAGATCATCAACAACGTTATAACCAGATCAACAACAACAACAACGTTATAACCAAATCATCAACAACAACAACAACGTTATAACCAGATCAACAACAACAACAACGTTATAACCAGATCATCAACAACGTTATAACCAGATCATCAACAACAACAACAACGTTATAACCAGATCATCAACAACAACAACAACGTTATAACCAGATCATCAACAACAACAACAACGTTATAACCAGATCAACAACAACAACAACAACGTTATAACCAGATCAACAACAACAACGTTATAACCAGATCAACAACAACGTTATAACCAGATCATCAACAACAACAACAACGTTATAACCAGATCATCAACAACAACAACAACGTTATAACCAGATCATCAACAACAACAACAACGTTATAACAAGTTCATCAACAACAACAACGTTATAACCAGATCATCAACAACAACGTTATAACCAGATCATCAACAACAACGTTATAACCAGATCAACAACAACAACGTTATAACCAAATCATCAACAACAACAACGTTATAACCAAATCATCAACAACAACAACAACGTTATAACCAGATCAACAACAACGTTATAACCAGATCAACAACAACATTATAACCAGATCATCAACAACAACAACATTATAACCAGATCATCAACAACAACAACAACGTTATAACCAGATCATCAACAACAACAACAACGTTATAACCAGATCATCAACAACAACGTTATAACCAGATCATCAACAACAACAACAACGTTATAACCAGATCATCAACAACAACAACAACGTTATAACCAGATCAACAACAACAACAACAGCGTTATAACCAGATCATCAACAACAACAACAACGTTATAACCAGATCATCAACAACAACAACAATGTTATAACCAAATCAACAACAACAACAACAATGTTATAACCAAATCAACAACAACAACGTTATAACCAGATCAACAACAACAACAACGTTATAACCAGATATCAACAACAACAACAACGTTATAACCAGATCATCAACAACAACAACAACGTTATTACCAGATCATCAACAACAACAACAACGTTATAACCAGATCATCAACAACAACGTTATAACCACAACAACAACGTTATAACCAGATCATCAACAACAACAACAACAACGTTATAACCAGTTATAACCAGATCAACAACAACAACAACGTTATAACCAAATCATCAACAACAACAAACAACGTTATAACCAGATCATCAACAAGGTTATAACCAGATCAACAACAACGTTATAACCAGATCAACAACAACGTTATAACCAGATCATCAACAACAACAACAACGTTATAACCAAATCATCAACAACAACAACAACGTTATAACCAGATCATCAACAACAACAACAACGTTATAACCAGATCATCAACAACAACAACAACGTTATAACCAGATCATCAACAACAACAACAACAACGTTATAACCAGATCATCAACAACAACAACAACGTTATAACCAGATCAACAACAACAACGTTATAACCAGATCAACAACAACAACAACAGCGTTATAACCAGATCATCAACAACAACAACAACAACAACAACGTTATAACCAGATCATCAACAACAACAACAACGTTATAACCAAATCAACAACAACAACGTTATAACCAGATCAACAACAACAACGTTATAACCAGATCAACAACAACGTTATAACCAGATCAACAACAACGTTATAACCAGATCAACAACAACAACGTTATAACCAGATCATCAACAACAACAACAACGTTATAACCAAATCATCAACAACAACAACAACGTTATAACCAGATCATCAACAACAACAACAACGTTATAACCAGATCATCAACAACAACAACAACGTTATAACCAGATCATCAACAACAACAACAACGTTATAACAGATCATCAACAACAACAACAGCGTTATAACCAGATCATCAACAACAACAACGTTATAACCAGATCATCAACAACAACAATGTTATAACCAAATCAACAACAACAACGTTATAACCAGATCAACAACAACGTTATAACCAGATCATCAACAACAACGTTATAACCAAATCAACAACAACAACAGTATAACCAAATCAACAACAACAACAGTATAACCAAATCAACAACAACAACAGTATAACCAAATCAACAACAACAACAACGTTATAACCAGATCAACAACAACAACGTTATAACCAAATCAACAACAACAACGTTATAACCAGATCAACAACAACAACGTTATAACCAAATCAACAACAACAACAGTATAACCAAATCAACAACAACAACAGTATAACCAAATCAACAACAACAACAGTATAACCAAATCAACAACAACAACGGTATAACCAAATCAACAACAACAACGGTATAACCAAATCAACAACAACGGTATAACCAAATCAACAACAACAACAACAGTATAACCAAATCAACAACAACAGTATAACCAAATCAACAACAACAACAGTATAACCAAATCAACAACAACAACAGTATAACCAAATCAACAACAACAACATAACCAAATCAACAACAACAACAACAGTATAACCAAATCAACAACAACAACAGTATAACCAAATCAACAACAACAACAGTATAACCAAATCAACAACAACAATGGTATAACCAAATCAACAACAACAACAACGGTATAACCAAATCAACAACAACAACAACAGTATAACCAAATCAACAACAACAACAACAACAGTATAACCAAATCAACAACAACAACAACAGTATAACCAAATCATCAACAACAACAACAACAGTATAACCAAATCAACAACAACAACAACGTTATAACCAGATCATCAACAACAACAACAACGTTATAACCAGATCATCAACAACAACAACAACGTTATAACCAGATCATCAACAACAACAACAACGTTATAACCAGATCATCAACAACAACAACAACGTTATAACCAAATCAACAACAACAACGTTATAACCAGATCAACAACAACAACAACAACGTTATAACCAGATCAACAACAACAACAACGTTATAACCAGATCAACAACAACGTTATAACCAGATCAACAACAACAACGTTATAACCAGATCATCAACAACAACAACAACGTTATAACCAAATCATCAACAACAACAACAACAACGTTATAACCAGATCATCAACAACAACAACAACGTTATAACCAGATCATCAACAACAACAACAACGTTATAACCAGATCATCAACAACAACAACAACGTTATAACAGATCATCAACAACAACAACAACGTTATAACCAGATCATCAACAACAACAACGTTATAACCAGATCATCAACAACAACAATGTTATAACCAAATCAACAACAACAACGTTATAACCAGATCAACAACAACGTTATAACCAGATCATCAACAACAACGTTATAACCAAATCATCAACAACAACAGTATAACCAAATCAACAACAACAACAGTATAACCAAATCAACAACAACAACAACGTTATAACCAGATCAACAACAACGTTATAACAGATCAACAACAACAACGTTATAACCAAATCAACAACAACAACGTTATAACCAAATCAACAACAACAACAGTATAACCAAATCAACAACAACAACAGTATAACCAAATCAACAACAACAACGGTATAACCAAATCAACAACAACAACGGTATAACCAAATCAACAACAACGGTATAACAAATCAACAACAACAACAACAGTATAACCAATCAACAACAACAACAGTATAACCAAATCAACAACAACAACAGTATAACCAAATCAACAACAACAACAGTATAACCAAATCAACAACAACAACATAACCAAATCAACAACAACAACAGTATAACCAAATCAACAACAACAACAGTATAACCAAATCAACAACAACAACAGTATAACCAAATCAACAACAACAATGGTATAACAATCAACAACAACAACAACGGTATAACCAAATCAACAACAACAACAACAGTATAACCAAATCAACAACAACAACAACAACAGTATAACCAAATCAACAACAACAACAACAGTATAACCAATCATCAACAACAACAACAACAGTATAACCAAATCAACAACAACAACGTTATAACCAGATCATCAACAACAACAACAACGTTATAACCAGATCATCAACAACAACAACAACGTTATAACCAGATCAACAACAACGTTATAACCAGATCATCAACAACAACAACAACGTTATAACCAAATCAACAACAACAACGTTATAACCAGATCAACAACAACAACAACAACGTTATAACCAGATCAACAACAACAACGTTATAACCAGATCAACAACAACGTTATAACCAGATCAACAACAACAACGTTATAACCAGATCATCAACAACAACAACAACGTTATAACCAAATCATCAACAACAACAACAACAACGTTATAACCAGATCATCAACAACAACAACAACGTTATAACCAGATCATCAACAACAACAACAACGTTATAACCAGATCATCAACAACAACAACAACGTTATAACAGATCATCAACAACAACAAGCGTTATCAGATCATCAACAACAACAACGTTATAACCAGATCATCAACAACAACAAATGTTATAACCAAATCAACAACAACAACAATGTTATAACCAAATCAACAACAACAACGTTATAACCAGATCAACAACAACGTTGTAACCAGATCATCAACAACAAGTTATAACCAAATCATCAACAACAACAGTATAACCAAATCAACAACAACAGTATAACCAAATCAACAACAACAACAGTATAACCAAATCAACAACAACAACAGTATAACCAAATCAACAACAACAACAACGTTATAACCAAATCAACAACAACAACGTTATAACCAAATCAACAACAACAACGTTATAACCAGATCAACAACAACAACATTATAACCAAATCAACAACAACAACAGTATAACCAAATCAACAACAACAACAGTATAACCAAATCAACAACAACAACAGTATAACCAAATCAACAACAACAACAGTATAACCAAATCAACAACAACAACATAACCAAATCAACAACAACAACAACAGTATAACCAAATCAACAACAACAACAGTATAACCAAATCAACAACAACAACAGTATAACCAAATCAACAACAACAATGGTATAACCAAATCAACAACAACAACAACGGTATAACCAAATCAACAACAACAACAACAACAACAACAGTATAACCAAATCAACAACAACAACAACAGTATAACCAAATCATCAACAACAACAACAGTATAACCAAATCAACAACAACAACAACGTTATAACCAAATCAACAACAACAACAACGTTATAACCAGATCATCAACAACAACAACAACGTTATAACCAGATCATCAACAACAACAACAACGTTATAACCAGATCATCAACAACAACAACAACGTTATAACCAGATCATCAACAACAACAACAACGTTATAACCAAATCAACAACAACAACGTTATAACCAGATCAACAACAACAACAACGTTATAACCAGATCAACAACAACGTTATAACCAGATCAACAACAACGTTATAACCAGATCAACAACAACAACGTTATAACCAGATCATCAACAACAACAACAACGTTATAACCAAATCATCAACAACAACAACAACAACGTTATAACCAGATCATCAACAACAACAACAACGTTATAACCAGATCATCAACAACAACAACAACGTTATAACCAGATCATCAACAACAACAACAACGTTATAACAGATCATCAACAACAACAACAGCGTTATAACCAGATCATCAACAACAACAACGTTATAACCAGATCATCAACAACAACAATGTTATAACCAAATCAACAACAACAACGTTATAACCAGATCAACAACAACGTTGTAACCAAATCAACAACAACAACAGTATAACCAAATCAACAACAACAACAGTATAACCAAATCAACAACAACAACAACGTTATAACCAGATCAACAACAACAACGTTATAACCAAATCAACAACAACAACGTTATAACCAGATCAACAACAACAACGTTATAACCAAATCAACAACAACAACAGTATAACCAAATCAACAACAACAACAGTATAACCAAATCAACAACAACAACAGTATAACCAAATCAACAACAACAACGGTATAACCAAATCAACAACAACAACGGTATAACCAAATCAACAACAACAACAACAGTATAACCAAATCAACAACAACAACAACAGTATAACCAAATCAACAACAACAACAGTATAACCAAATCAACAACAACAACAGTATAACCAAATCAACAACAACAACAGTATAACCAAATCAACAACAACAACATAACCAAATCAACAACAACAACAACAGTATAACCAAATCAACAACAACAACAGTATGACCAAATCAACAACAACAACAGTATAACCAAATCAACAACAACAATGGTATAACCAAATCAACAACAACGGTATAACCAAATCAACAACAACAACAACAACAGTATAACCAAATCAACAACAACAACAACAACAGTATAACCAAATCAACAACAACAACAACAGTATAACCAAATCATCAACAACAACAACAACAGTATAACCAAATCAACAACAACAACAACAGTATAACCAAATCAACAACAACAACAACAGTATAACCAAATCAACAACAACAACAACGTTATAACCAGATCAACAACAACAACGTTATAACCAGATCAACAACAACAACGTTATAACCAAATCAACAACAACAACAGTATAACCAAATCATCAACAACAACAGTATAACCAAATCAACAACAACAACAGTATAACCAAATCAACAACAACAACAGTATAACCAAATCAACAACAACAACAACAACGTTATAACCAGATCAACAACAACAACGTTATAACCAAATCAACAACAACAACAGTATAACCAAATCAACAACAACAACAACAACGTTATAACCAGATCAACAACAACAACATTATAACCAAATCAACAACAACAACAGTATAACCAAATCAACAACAACAACAGTATAACCAAATCAACAACAACAACAGTATAACCAAAACAACAACAGTATAACCAAATCAACAACAAGAACAGTATAACCAAATCAACAACAACAACGTTATAACCAGATCAACAACAACAGTATAACCAGATCAACAACAACAACATTATAACCAGATCAACAACAACAACGTTATAACCAAATCAACAACAACAACAGTATAACCAAATCAACAACAACAACAACAACAGTATAACCAAATCAACAACAACAACATTATAACCAAATCAACAACAACAACGTTATAACCAGATCAACAACAACAACGTTATAACCAGATCAACAACAACAACAACGTTATAACCAGATCAACAACAACAACAACGTTATAACCAGATCAACAACAACAGTATAACCAAATCAACAACAACAACAGTATAACCAAATCAACAACAACAACAACAGTATAACCAAATCAACAACATTTCAAAAAGACAGTAGGGCTTTAATCCTTAAAAGTAGAAGTCAACTTGCGATTGCATCAGACCAGGAAGTGATTCCATCAGAATAACTGACTAGGTACATTGTGAGTAATACAGTTGTTATGACAGCTGATATGTGGTCAGAGTTCTGGTACAAATGTCATCATCTAGGTGGTGGACGAGGCCAGTTTCCTCCTTACTATGCAAGTGCTTTGAGGGATGGAAAAGCTCTCCGATGAATCCAATCAATTATTATTAGAAATGATCAGAAAACAGTATGTTACAAATCAAATCAAATCTTATTGGTCACATACACATGTTGAGCAGATGTTATTGGTCACATGGTTAGCAGATGTTACTGGTCACATGGTTAGCAGATGTTACTGGTCACATGGTTAACAGATGTTACTGGTCACATGTTGAGCAGATGTTACTGGTCACATGGTTAGCAGATGTTATTGGTCACATACACATGGTGAGCAGATGTTACTGGTCACATGGTTAGCAGATGTTACTGGTCACATGGTTAGCAGATGTTATTGGTCACATACACATGGTGAGCAGATGTTACTGGTCACATGGTTAGCAGATGTTACTGGTCACATGGTTAGCAGATGTTACTGGTCACATGGTTAGCAGATGTTATTGGTCACATACACATGGTGAGCAGATGTTATTGGTCACATGTTGAGCAGATGTTATTGGTCACATACACATGTTTAGCAGATGTTATTGGTCACATACACATGGTTAGCAGATGTTATTGGTCACATGGTTAGCAGATGTTATTGGTCACATACACATGGTTAGCAGATGTTATTGGTCACATACACATGTTTAGCAGATGTTACTGGTCACATGGTGAGCAGATGTTATTGGTCACATGGTTAGCAGATGTTACTGGTCACATGTTTAGCAGATGTTACTGGTCACATGGTTAGCAGATGTTATTGGTCACATACACATGGTTAGCAGATGTTATTGGTCACATACACATGGTTAGCAGATGTTATTGGTCACATACACATGGTTAGCAGATGTTATTGCAGGTGTAGTGAAATGTTTGTGTTTCTAGCTCCAACAGTGCGGTAATATCTAACAAATCACGACAATACATACACATCTAAAGTCAAAAGAATGGAATTAAGAAAAATATAAATATTAGGATGAGAATTCTCTCACAGAATAACTTCAGGTCCTGAAAGGTGTCCTACAGAATAACTTCAGGTCCTGAGAGGTGTCCTACAGAATAACTTCAGGTCCTGAGAGGTGTCCTACAGAATAACTTCAGGTCCTGAAAGGTGTCCTAAGGTCAGGTCCTGAAAGGTGTCCTACAGAATAACTTCAGGTCCTGAAAGGTGTGCTCTAACAGTGGGTTTAAATTGGTAGAACCATCTTACCTAGCACAGATGTCCTTGAGGTTTTTCAGTTGAGCCGGCTGGCATTCCTGGGCCGTCTCCTCTAGTTTCCGAGACAGCTGGAGCACATAGATAGAGGGCTGAGAGAGTGTGACCACTCGTAGGTGTGTGTGTGTGTGTACCTCTTGTAGGTGTGTGTGTGTGTGTACCTCTTGTGTGTGTGTGTGTGTGTGTGTGTGTGTACCTCTTGTGTGTGTGTGTACCTCTTGTAGGTGTGTGTGTGTGTACCTCTTGTAGGTGTGTGTGTACCTCTTGTAGGTGTGTGTGTGTGTACCGCTTGTAGGTGTGTGTGTGTGTACCTCTTGTAGGTGTGTGTACCGCTTGTAGGTGTGTGTGTACCTCTTGTAGGTGTGTGTACCTCTTGTAGGTGTGTGTGTGTGTACCGCTTGTAGGTGTGTGTGTGTGTACCTCTTGTAGGTGTGTGTGTGTACCTCTTGTAGGTGTGTGTGTGTGTACCTCTTGTAGGTGTGTGTGTGTACCTCTTGTAGGTGTGTGTGTGTACCTCTTGTAGGTGTGTGTGTGTACCTCTTGTAGGTGTGTGTGTGTGTACCTCTTGTAGGTGTGTGTGTGTACCTCTTGTAGGTGTGTGTGTGTACCTCTTGTAGGTGTGTGTGTGTGTGTGTACCTCTTGTAGGTGTGTGTGTGTGTGTGTACCTCTTGTAGGTG
>NC_056438.1:8641259-8648759 GCF_018296145.1 Oncorhynchus tshawytscha | reverse complement strand
AACTAGTATGTATATCACACAGCACGGTAACTAGTATGTATATCACACAGCACGGTAACTAGTATGTATATCACACAGCACGGTAACTAGTATGTATATCACACAGCACGGTAACTAGTATGTATATCACACAGCACGGTAAGGGGAAATAATTGTGAGGGGAAATAATGTCTGAAGAGACGGCATTGAATTGAAGTGGCTGGTGGGCGGAGACCTAGGTGGGCGGAGACCTAGGTGGGCGGAGACCTAGCAGAACGTGCTCATCGTAATAGCTGGAATGGAATCAATGGAACGGTATCCGTCTGATGGGGTTGATACCTATCCGTCCTCGTAACGCCTCCTCCCACCAGCCTCCTCTGTAACAACATAGCCCTACCTGGACCAGGTGAGCTGGTGAGGTCAACGATGTCATCGACGGGGGCGGGACGGGATGGAGGGGGAGGGGATCTTCACAAGAGGGGCGTCACCTTCCAAATCCGGCCCTCCCTCCTTTGGCTGCTCAAAAACACTCTACACACACACACACACACGGTTAACCAGGGCAACATTACCTAAGCATTATAATGGATGGTGGTCTACCCTTATACCTAGACTGCTTACTTGATAAGGAAACCAAACATGTACTTTTGGAAATCTGGGTGACCTCTTTAAACTTGTAACTTCGGTAGTGGGGGCTGGTGTTCATAGTTCATAGTAATGGTTGTGAATGGACAGATTTCATCAGTCTCCTCCTCTTACTGCTGGCCTTCATGAAAGCAGCTAGCTGTCAGTGTGTGAGCGTCTGTGTCCTCACCTCACTGTTGTCCTCCATTAGAGACGCCAGCTGTCTGTCTCTCTGGACCAGGAGACTGTAATGTTTCATGGGGTTGGTCAATGCTTCTGCATACTCTGTAACACACATTTCATATGGTTGGTCAATGCTTCTGCATACTCTATAATACACAAGGAGCAATGTGCCTGGTACACACACACACACAATTTGTAGTTGCATTTAAGTGCAGGAAATTATGTCATCAAAGTAATTTCCTTAGTAGATGATGTCAGAGTTCAGCTAACGTGAACGCGTTCTCCCAGTAAAAATGTAGTATTTTCCATAACTGGGGCGTATTCATGACATTTTCCAACGGAAACCGCTAACTGATCACCGTTTCATTACCAAACCGAATGACAACGGAGAGGGACCAACCTGAACTTTTCCAACAGAAACTCTTTCCGTTCCAAATCGTTCTGTAACAGAAAATATTTTTTGCAACCAAATCGTCGTAATGAATACATCCTTGGTGTTAATCCCAGGGGATTATGGGTAGTGTGGTCCCAGGGGATTATGGGTAGTATGGTCCCAGGGAATTATGGGTAGTGCGGTCCCAAGGGATTATGGGTAGTGTGGTCCCAGGGGATTATGGGTAGTGCAGTCCCAGGAGGTTATGGGTAGTGCGGTCCCAGTAGGTTATGGGTAGTGCGGTCCCAGGAGGTTATGGGTAGTGCGGTCCCAGGAGGTTATGGGTAGTGTGGTCCCAGGAGGTTATGGATAGTGCGGTCCCAGGAGGTTATGGGTAGTGTAGTTTCACCCTGGTGTCCTTTAAGAATGTAGTCCTAGAGGGTTATGGATAGTGTGGTCTCAGGAGGTTATGGGTAGTGGGGTCCCAGGAGGTTATGGGTAGTGCGGTCCCAGGAGGTTATGGGTAGTGCGGTCCCAGGAGGTTATGGGTAGTGCAGTCCCAGGAGGTTATGGGTAGTGCGGTGCCAGGAGGTTATGGGTAGTGCGGTCCCAGGAGGTTATGGGTAGTGCGATCCCAGGAGGTTATGGGTAGTGTGGTCTCAGGAGGTTATGGGTAGTGTGGTCTCAGGAGGTTATGGGTAGTGCAGTCCCAGGAGGTTATGGGTAGTGTGGTCCCAGGAGGTTATGGATAGTGCGGTCCTTGGAGGTTATGGGTAGTGTAGTTTCACCCTGGTGTCCTTTAAGAATGTAGTCCTAGAGGGTTATGGATAGTGTGGTCTCAGGAGGTTATGGGTAGTGTGGTCCCAGGAGGTTATGGGTAGTGGGGTCCCAGGAGGTTATGGGTAGTGCGGTCCCAGGAGGTTATGGGTAGTGCGGTCCCAGGAGGTTATGGGTAGTGCGGTGCCAGGAGGTTATGGGTAGTGCGGTCCCAGGAGGTTATGGGTAGTGCGGTCCCAGGAGGTTATGGGTAGTGCGGTCCCAGGAGGTTATGGGTAGTGCGGTCCCAGGAGGTTATGGGTAGTGCGGTCCCAGGAGGTTATGGATAGTGTGGTCCCAGGAGGTTATGGATAGTGTGGTCCCAGGAGGTTATGGGTAGTGCGGTCGCAGGAGTTTATGGGTAGTGTAGTTTCACCCTGGTGTCCTTTAAGAATGTAGTCCTAGAGGGTTATGGATAGTGTGGTCTCAGGAGGTTATGGGTAGTGTAGTTTCACCCTGGTGTCCTTTAAGAATGTAGTCCTAGAGGGTTATGGGTATAGTCCTAAAGGGTTATGGGTAGTTTAGGCCTAGAGGGTTATGGTTAGGTTAGTCCTAAAGGGTTATGGGTAGTTTAGTCCTAAAGGGTTATGGGTAGTTTATTCCTAAAGGGTTATGGGTAGTTTATTCCTAAAGGGTTATGGGTAGTTTAGTCCTAGAGGGTTGTGGGTAGTTTAGTCCTAACGGGTTATGAGTAGTTTAGTCCTAGAGGTTATGGATAGTTTAGTCCTAGGGGTTATGGGCAGTTTAGTCCTAAAGGGTTATGGGTAGTTTAGTCCTAGAGGGTTATGGGTAGTTTAGTCCTAAAGGGTTATGGGTAGGTCAGTCCTAAAGGGTTATGGGTAGGTTAGTCCTAAAGGGTTATGGGTAGGTTAGTCCTAGGGGGTTATGGGTAGTTTAGTCCTAGGGGGTTATGGGTAGTTTAGTCCTAAAGGCTTATTGGTAGTTTATTCCTAAAGGGTTATGGGTAGGTCAGTCCTAGGGGGTTATGGGTAGTTTAGTCCTAGAGGGTTATGGGTAGTTTAGTCCTAAAGGGTTATGGGTAGGTTAGTCCTAGGGGGTTATGGGTAGTTTAGTCCTAAAGGCTTATGGGTAGTTTAGTCCTAGAGGGTTATGGGTAGTTTAGTCCTAGAGGGTTATGGGTAGTTTAGTCCTAAAGGGTTATGGGTAGGTCAGTCCTAAAGGGTTATGGGTAGGTTAGTCCTAAAGGGTTATGGGTAGTGTATTTTCTTACCCTGATGTTCATTAGGAACGTAGTCTTGAGCCTCGGTGTAGACCAGGAGGGAGGGCAGCATCAGAGGTTGATTCATCTCGTTCTTCAGGCTGATGTAGTGGTAACCTACACACACACACGATTTTAAAAACACACACGTTCAAAGATCCCAAGAAAACAACAGATCTCATAGTATAGGTGATTCATCATTATGATAATAGATTGAGGAGGACCGAGCACGCCCACTTTCTCATCAACGGGGCTGTAGTGGAGCAGGTTGAGAGCTTCCAGTTCCTCGGCGTCCACATCACCAACAAACTAACATGTCCCAAACACACCAAGACAGTTGTGAAGAGGGCACGACAAAACCTATTCTCCCTCAGGGGACTGAAAATATTTGGCATGGGTCCTCAGATCCTCAAAAGGTTTTACAGCTGCACCATCGAGAGCATCCTGACGGGTTGCATCACTTCCTGGTACGGCAACTGCTCGGCCTCCGACCGCAAGGCACTACAGAGGGTAGTGCGTACGGCCCAGTACATCACCGGGGCCAAGCTTCCTGCTACCCAGGACCTCTATACCAGGCGATGTCAGAGGAAGGCCCTAAATATGGACAAAGACTCCAGCCACCAAAGTCATAGACTGTTCTCTCTACTACAGCACGGCAATCGGTACCGGAGCGCCAAGTCTAGGTCCATGAGACTTCTAAACAGCTTCTATCCCCAAGCCATAAGACTCCTGAACATCCAATCAAATGGCTACCCAGTCTATTTGCATTGCCCCCCACCCCCTTCCATGCTGCTGCTACTCTCTGTTATTATCTATGCATAGTCACTTTAATAACTCTACCTACATGTACATAATTACCTCGACACCGGTGCCCCCGCACATTGACACATTGACTCTGTACCGTAACACCCTGTATATAGCCCCCACATTGACTCTGTACCGGTACCCCCTGTATATAGCCTCCACATTGACTCTGTACCGGTACCCCTGTATATAGCCTCTACATTGACTCTGTACCAGTACCCCTGTATATAGCCTCCACATTGACTCTGTACCAGTACCCCTGTATATAGCCTCCACATTGACTCTGTACCGGTTCCCCTGTATATAGCCTCATATAGCCTCCACATTGACTCTGTACCGGCACCCCCTGTATATAGCCTCCACATTGACTCTGTACCGGCACCCCTGTATATAGCCCCCACATTGACTCTGTACCGGTACCCCTGTATATAGCCTCCACATTGACTCTGTACCAGTACCCCCTGTATATAGCCTCCACATTGACTCTGTACCAGTACCCCCTGTATATAGCCTCCACATTGACTCTGTACCGGTACCCCCTGTATATAGCCTCCACATTGACTCTGTACCAGTACCCCTGTATATAGCCTCCACATTGACTCTGTACCGGTACCCCTGTATATAGCCTCCACATTGACTCTGTACCGGTACCCCCTGTATATAGCCTCCACATTGACTCTGTACCGGTACCCCTGTATATAGCCCCCACATTGACTCTGTACCGGTTCCCCCTGCATATAGCCCCCACATTGACTCTGTACCCCCTGTATATAGCCCCCACATTGACTCTGTACCGGTTCCCCCTGTATATAGCCCCCACATTGACTCTGTACCAGTACCCCTGTATATAGCCTCCACATTGACTCTGTACCGGTACCCCCTGTATATAGCCCCCACATTGACTATGTACCGGTACCCCCTGTATATAGCCTCCACATTGACTCTGTACCGGTACCCCCTGTATATAGCCTCCACATTGACTCTGTACCGTAACACCCTGTATATAGCCTCCACATTGACTCTGTACCGTAACACCCTGTATATAGCCTCCACATTGACTCTGTACTGGTACCCCTGTATAAATCAAATCAAATCAAATTTTATTTGTCACATACACATGGTCACATACACATACACACTGATTTACCCCCTGTATATAGCCTCCACATTGACTCTGTACCAGTACCCCTGTATATAGCCTCTACATTGACTCTGTACCAGTACCCCTGTATATAGCCTCCACATTGACTCTGTACCGGTACCCCCTGTATATAACCTCCACATTGACTCTGTACCAGTACCCCTGTATATAGCCTCCACATTGACTCTGTACCGGTACCCCTGTATATAGCCTCCACATTGACTCTGTACCGGTACCCCCTGTATATAGCCTCCACATTGACTCTGTACCAGTACCCCCTGTATAAAGCCTCCACATTGACTCTGTACTGGTACCCCCTGTATATAGCCTCCACATTGACTCTGTACCGGTGCCCCCTGTATATAGCCTCCACATTGACTCTGTACCAGTACCCCTGTATATAGCCTCCACATTGACTCTGTACCATAATACCCTGTATATAGCCTCCACATTGACTCTGTACCAGTACCCTGTATATAGCCTCCACATTGACTCTGTACCAGTACCCCTGTATATAGCCTTCACATTGACTCTGTACCAGTACCCCCTGTATATAGCCTCCACATTGACTCTGTACCGGTACCCCTGTATATAGCCTCCACATTGACTCTGTACTGGTACCCCCTGTATATAGCCTCCACATTGACTCTGTACTGGTACCCCCTGTATATAGCCTCCACATTGACTCTGTACCAGTAACCCCCTGTATTTCGCCCCGCTATTGTTATTTACTGCTGCTCTTTAATCATTTGTTATTCCTACCTCTTACTTTTTTAAGGCATTCTCTTTAAACTGCATTGTTGGTTAAGGGCTTGTAAGTAAGCATTTCACTGTAATGTCTACTGCACCTGTTATATTCGGCACATGTGACAAATACAATTTGATTTTAAAACAAAATATTGCAAATGAATCCCCATGGTAACAGACTACAGTAAGTCTGAATGCCTGAATCCAGCAAACCGTACTCAGTACTGACCGGGGCGGATAGTTGACACAGGACAGATCCGATGTCCCAGGAACTTCCCATTCTCCTCAAACACAGCAATCCTCAAAGAGGCCAAGGTGGGGAGGACCACCTAGAGAAGAGGAGGGAAGTAGAGAGATTATCAGGACAATCCTCAGAGACACCAGGGTGGAGAGGACCACCCAGAGAGGACCACCCAGAGAGGACCACCCAGAGAGGACCACCTAGAGAGGACCACCTAGAGAGGAACACACAGAGAGGACCACATAGAGAACCACCTAGAGAGGACCACCTAGAGAGGAGGAGAGGACCACCTAGAGAGGAGTAGAGGACCACCTAGAGAGAACCACCTAGAGAGGAGTAGAGGACCACCTAGAGAGGACCACCTAGAGAGGACCACCTAGAGAGGAGGAGAGGACCACCTAGAGAGGACCACCTAGAGGAGGAGAGATATTATTATTTGTTTTATCACAATGCAGGGCTAACAAATGAGCCCTATTGAAATGAATGGAATTGGAAGTAGATGGACATTCCCAGCATTATGGGCGATTTTACGTTGTTGTGTCTTTGTGTTTCTGTGAGTGTGTGTTCGGTTCGTGAGTTTGCACTCATGCGTGTGTTGAGGCTGTGTTAACGTTACCTTGTTGAAGACAAATGTCTCGTCATCCCAGACAGGGTCCAGGCTGTTCCCATTGGATGTCCTGGTGCGATACTTCCTCTTTGTGTCGGCAGGAAGTCCAAACATGTCCACTTCCACGTACACGCCCACTTTCTTATCGGTCAGGAACTGACCCGAGATCACCTGGAGATGGAGGGATGGGGATAAGATGGTCACACACACACAGACACACACACACACACACACACACACACACACTCACCCTGATCTTCACGGTGTTGGCTACGATGCCATCCACAATGTTCTCGGTGAAGGGGTCAAAGTGTTTGTCTGTCCTTCTCATGAACTCTGGTTTCAGTAGGTAGCCACTGTGGCCATTATACTCAAATACTCCCATGTTCAACTGCATGGGCAGGTCTAAGAGAGAGAGGGGTAGGGAGGAGAGAGGGGGAGACGGAGGAGAGAGGGGGAGAGGGAGGAGAGAGATGGGAGGGAGGAGAGAGGGGGAGAGAAGGAGGAGAGCGGGGGGAGAGAGGGGGAGGGAGGAGAGAGGGGGGAGAGAGGGGGAGAGGGAGGAGAGAGGGAGAGGGAGGAGAGAGAGGGAGGAGAGAGAAAGGGGGAGGAGAGAGGGGGCAGGGAGGAGAGAGAGGGGAGGGAGGAGAGAGAGGGGAGGAAGGAGAGAGAGGGGAGGGAGGAGAGAGAGGGGAGGGAGGAGAGAGAGGGGAGGGAGGAGAGAGGAGGGAGGAGAGAGGGAGGAGAGAGGGGGAGAGGGATGAGA
>NC_056438.1:8623759-8636259 GCF_018296145.1 Oncorhynchus tshawytscha | reverse complement strand
TATCAGCTTAATGGCTGGTGTAACCAATGTGAAATGGCTAGCTAGTTAACTGGGTGGGCGCTAATACTGTTTCAAACGTGACTCGCTTTTAGATTTGGAGTAGTTATTCCCCTTGCGCTACAAGGGCCGCGGCTTTTGTGGAGCGATGGGTAACGATGCTTCGAGGGTGGCTGTTGTCGATGTGTTCCTGGTTCGAGCCCAGGTAGGGGCGAGGAGAGGCACGGAAGCTATACTGTTACACTGGCAATACTAAAGTGCCTATAAGAACATCCAATAGTCCAAGGTATATGAAATACAAATGGTATAGAGAGAAATAGTCCTATAAATACTATATTAACTTCAACCTAAAACCTCTTACCTTGGAATATTGAAGTCTCATGTTAAAAGGAACCACCAGCTTTCATATGTTCTCATGTTCTGAGCAAGGAACTTAAACGTTAGCTTTTCTACATGGCACATATTATTTTCTTCTCCAAAACTTTGTTTTTGAATTATTTAAACCAAATTGAACATGTTTCATTATTTATTTGAGGCTAAATGTATTTTATTGATGTTTTATATTAAGTTAAAATAAGTGTTAATTCAGTATTGTTGTAATTGTCATTATTGCAAATGTTTTTTGTTTTTTTAAATATATATTTTATTTTATATAAAATCGGCCGATTAATCTGTATCGGTGTTGAAAAATCATAATCGGTCGACCTCTATTTGTAACCCTCCTGCCATCAGTTGCCTCTGCAGGGTGGCCGACTGAGGAACAGCTGCCGGTCCAACCCTAATCCTCCAGCTCTCCTCAGCCTCTCCAGCTTCATGAGGAACAGCTGCTGGTCCAACCCTAATCCGCCAGCTCTCCTCAGCAGTGCGCACGCTGGTTCCCTCCACCCGATATCAGTATGGTACAGCAGTCTCTGCTCCACCTTTAGTCGGAAAGCAGTCACCGTACTCTCCAGTTCCACCCTGTCCTCCGTCGTGGTACAGCAGTCTCTGCTCTACCTTTAGTCGGAAAGCAGTCACCGTACTCTCCAGTTCCACCCCGTCCTCCGTGGTGATATAGCAGTCACCGTACTCTCCAGTTCCACCCTGTCCTCCATCGTGGTACAGCAGTCTCTGCTCTACCTTTAGTCGGAAAGCAGTCACCGTACTCTCCAGTTCCACCCTGTCCTCCGTCGTGGTACAGCAGTCTCTGCTCTACCTTTAGTCGGAAAGCAGTCACCGTACTCTCCAGTTCCACCCCGTCCTCCGTGGTGATATAGCAGTCACCGTACTCTCCAGTTCCACCCCGTCCTCCGTGGTGATATAGCAGTCACCGTACTCTCCAGTTCCACCCCGTCCTCCGTCGTGATATAGCAGTCACCGTACTCTCCAGTTCCACCCTGTCCTCTGTCGTGATATAGCAGTCACCGTACTCTCCAGTTCCACCCTGTCCTCTGTCGTGGTACAGCAGTCTCTGCTCTACCTTTAGCCTGAAAGCAGTGACCGTACTCTCCAGTTCCACCCTGTCCTCCGTCGTGATATAGCAGTCACCGTACTCTCCAGTTCCACCCTGTCCTCTGTCGTGATATAGCAGTCACCTTACTCTCCAGTTCCACCTTGTCCTGTCGTGATATAGCAGTCACCGTACTCTCCAGTTCCACCCTGTCCTCTGTCGTGATAAAGAAGTCAACGTACTCTCCTGTTCCACCCTGTCCTCTGTCGTGATAAAGCAGTCACCGTACTCTCCAGTCCCACCCCGTCCTCTGTCGTGATATAGCAGTCACCGTACTCTCCAGTTCCACCCCGTCCTCTGTCGTGATATAGCAGTCACCGTACTCTCCAGTTCCACCCCGTCCTCTGTCGTGATATAGCAGTCACCGTACTCTCCAGTTCCACCCCGTCCTCTGTCGTGGTATAGCAGTCACCGTACTCTCCAGTTCCACCCCGTCCTCTGTCGTGATATAGCAGTCACCATACTCTCCAGTTCCACCCCGTCCTCCGTCGTGGTATAGCAGTCACCGTACTCTCCAGTTCCACCCCGTCCTCCGTCGTGATATAGCAGTCACCGTACTCTCCAGTTCCACCCCGTCCTCCGTCGTGGTATAGCAGTCACCGTACTCTCCAGTTCCACCCCGTCCTCCGTCGTGATATAGCAGTCACCGTACTCTCCAGTTCCACCCTGTCCTCTGTCGTGAACGGACATGTACATCACTGCCGTGACCAGAAATAAATCCTCCAGCCTGTGAGTCGACCGGCGGGGCGGTTGAGGAGTTTATGCCACAGGGAGGATCCCGCCAGGTTGTTGATTATCTATATGACACTTGGGACAGGAGCCACCTCCAACCTGGCCAGTCTTGACAGTGCCTGCATATCCTGCCCATCCCTGACCATCACAGAAACATTATCTGCATACGTCGACACTGCTATGCCTGTCAACACACCCATGCCTGTCCAGCACACTCCCTGCTGTCTCCTGCGGAGCAGGCCCAAAAAAGGCTCAATGACTAGTGTATATAACTGCCCAGATAGAGGGCATTCTTTTCTAATGCCCCGTCTCACCCAGACTGGCCTACTGAGCCCCCCTCCTACCTTGACCACACATGACGCCCCAGCATACAGCTTCACACAGGTCAAAAACCTTTCCCCAAACATCACATTAAACAGATCCTCATGGTCCACTCTCTCTCTCGATCTAAAGAGACCAGTCCAAAGTTCACAGTAGAACCTCTCGACAAGTCCAACACGTCCCTGATTGAACGTCCCGGTACACAATACAGTGGGGCAAAAAAAGTATTTATTCAGCCACCAATTGTGCAAGTTCTCCCACTTAAAAAGATGAGGCCTGTAATTTTCAACATAGGTACACTTCAACTATGACAGACAAAATGAGAAAAAAAATCCAGAAAATCACATTGTAGGATTTTTAATGAATTTATTTGCAAATTATGGTGGAAAATAAGTATTTGGTCAATAACAAAAGTTTCTCAATACTTTGTTATATATCCTTTGTTGGCAATGACAGAGGTCAAACGTTTTCTGTAAGTCATTTCACACACTGTTGCTGGTATTTTGGGCCATTCCTCCATGCAGATCTCCTCTAGAGCAGTGATGTTTTGGGGCTGTTGCTGGGCAACACAGACTTTCAACTCCCTCCAAAGATTTTCTATGGGGTTGAGATGTGGATACTGGCTAGGCCACTCCAGGACCTTGAAATGCTTCTTACAAAGCCACTCCTTCGTTGCCCGGGCGGTGTGTTTGGGATCATTGTCATGCTGAAAGACCCAGCCACGTTTCATCTTCAATGCCCTTGCTGATGGAAGGAGGTTTTCACTCAAAATCTCACGATACATGGCCCCATTCATTCTTTCCTTTACACGGATCAGTCGTCCTGGTCCCTTTGCAGAAAAACAGCCCCAAAGCATGATGTTTCCACCTCCATGCTTCACAGTAGGTATGGTGTTCTTTGGATGCAACTCAGCATTCCTTGTCCTCCAAACACGACGAGTTGAGTTTTTACCAAAAAGTTATATTTTGGATTCATCTGACCATATGACATTCTCCCAATCTTCTTCTGGATCATCCAAATGCTCTCTAGCAAACTTCAGACAGGCCTGGACATGTACTGGCTTAAGCAGGGGGACACGTCTGGCACTGCAGGATTTGAGTCCCTGGCGGCGTAGTGTGTTACTGATGGTAGGCTTTGTTAATTTGGTCCCAGCTCTCTGCAGGTCATTCACTAGGTCCCCCCGTGTGGTTCTGGGATTATTGCTCACCGTTCTTGTGATCATTTTGACCCCACGGGGTGAGATCTTGCGTGGAACCTCAGATCAAGGGAGATGATCAGTGGTCTTGTATATCTTCCATTTCCTAATAATTGCTCCCACAGTTGATTTCTTCAAACCAAGCTGCTTACCTATTGCAGATTCAGTCTTCCCAGCCTGGTGCAGGTCTACAATTTTGTTTCTGGTGTCCTTTGACAGCTCTTTGGTCTTGGCCATAGTGGAGTTTGGAGTGTGACTGTTTGAGGTTGTGGACAGGTGTCTTTTATACTGATAACAAGTTCAAACAGGTGCCATTAATACAGGTAATGAGTGGAGGACCGAGGAGCCTCTTAAAGAAGAAGTTACAGGTCTGTGAGAGCCAGAAATCTTGCTTGTTTGTAGGTGATGAAATACTTATTTTCCACCATAATTTGCAAATAAATTCATTAAAAATCCTACAATGTGATTTCTGGATTTGTTTTTCTCATTGTGTCTGTCATAGTTGAAGTGTCTGTCATAGTTGAAATTACAGGCCTCTCTCATCTTTTTAAGTGGGAGAACTTTCACAATTGGTGGCTGACTAAATACTTTTTTGGCCCACTGTATGTCTGGTCCTTGTGTACTATAGAGTCCAGATGGCTGGTCCTTGTGTACTATAGAGTCCAGATGGGACTTCCGTCTGTTAGCGAGGACCTTGGCAAATATCTTGTAGTCCGCACAGACCAATGCCTCAGGCCTCCAGTTCTTAAATCCAGTTCTTAAGTTCCATTTCTTACCCCGACCCATTCACGCACAGGAAGTCCAGTCCAATTATTCCCCAGAATTTTTTATAAAACTCCATCGACCCCTGGGGCTCAGCTGGGGGACATCAGGGTTAAGGCCTCTGCCAATTCATGGGACAACAGGGAAAATGTAAATTTCATCCCTCTGTGCCCGAGAGAGTTTAGGGAGTTCTGCAAACAAGACCTGAGCACACATAGGATCACACACTTCTGCCCTATACCAGTCAGTATAAAACTCCACAGTCAAAACTCCCGCATCTCCCCCACCACAGAGGTCACCCAGAGGTCACCCGCCCATCAGACAGCCTTTGTCTTTCCAAACCAAAGAAGAAGGAGCTGAGAGCATCCATCTCCTTGAGCATGGATAACCTGGCTCTTACAAGTGCTCCCTTTGCTATAACCTGGAAAAAACTGCCCAGGTCCCTACGTAAATCAGCTAAATTATCCTGGAGGCCTACATTGCCTTACCATCTCACTGACACTTCTAGTTCCCCCGATACTCTCCTCTGAGGACGGATGACATTTTACCTGATCATAACCTATTTAGTTACTAACTGATTTAAAAAAAACGTATTTTGTACATAATGTTGCTGCTGCCTTTTCTTATGACAGTCTCTTCCAGATACTAATTAGGATGTGAGATCCTATTGCTGTGAGGTCTGGGGCCACTCCCCAACCAAGAATTCACAAAATGTGATAAACACCCCATTTGAGAGACTGCAGAATTCTGCAAAAATATGTACAATGCAGAGAGTACACAGTGGCACAATACCTGCCCACCGTGACTGACCCAACATTTATAAAATGCTTGTGAGCATAGCCTTGCTATTGAGAGAGGCTGCCGTAGGCAGACCTGCCTCTCAAGAGGTGAAAACTGAGCTGCACTTCCTAACCTCCTGCCATATATATGACCACATTAGAGACACATATTTCCCTCAGATCACAGACCCACAAAGGACGTTTAAACAAATCAAGCATTGATAGTCCCATATCTGTTGGGTGAAATACCACAGTGTGCCGTCACAGCAGCCAGGTGTGGCCCGTTGCCATGACAAAAGGGCAACTAGTGGAACACAAACAACATTGTAAATACAACCTATTTTATCTGTTTATTTATCTCCCCTACTATTCATACTGCAACTATTTGCACATTGCTAAAACACGGTACATGGCTAATAATATACAAGCTGAAATGCCTATCCTTTGAGTGCACACTTAATTTATCAATTTTTAAAAATACTAATAATATTTGTTGATTTCACTTACTTTGGCAATGTAAAAATATGTTCCCCATGCCAATAAAGACCCTTGAATTGAAACTGAACTGAGACAGAGAGACAGAAAGAGAGAGAGACAAAAAGAGAGACAAAGAGAGACAGAGACCGAGAGAGCGAGACAGAGAGACCAAGAGACCGAGAGACAAAGAGAGACCGAGAGACAAAGAGAGGCCGAGAGACCGAGACAGAGAGACCGAGACAGAGAGACCGAGACAGAGAGACCGAGACAGAGAGACAGAGAGACAGAGAGACCGAGAGACCGAGAGACCGAGAGACAGAGAGACCGAGACAGAGACAGAGAGACTGAGAGACAGAGAGACCGAGAGACAGAGAGACAGAGAGACCGAGACAGAGACACAGAGAGACCGAGACAGAGAGACCGAGACAGAGAGACAGAGACAGAGAGACAGAGACAGAGACAGAGACAGAGAGACCGAGAGACAGAGAGACCGAGACAGAGAGACCGAGACACAGAGAGACCGAGAGACCGAGAGACCGAGAGACAGAGAGACCGAGAGACAGAGAGACCGAGACAGAGAGACCGAGACAGAGACAGAGAGACCGAGACAGAGAGACCGAGAGACCGAGACAGAGACCGAGAGTCAGAGAGACCGAGACAGAGAGACCGAGACAGAGAGACCGAGAGACCGAGACAGAGAGACCGAGAGACAGAGAGACCGAGACAGAGAGACCGAGACAAAGAGACAGAGAGTCCGAGACAGAGAGACCGAGAGACAGAGAGACGAGACAGAGAGACCGAGAGACAGACCGAGACAGAGAGACCGAGACAGAGAGACCGAGAGACAGAGAGACCGAGACAGAGAGAGAGAGACCGAGAGACAGAGAGACCGAGAGACAGAGAGACCGAGACAGAGAGAACGAGACAGAGAGGCCGAGACAGAGAGACCGAGAGAGAGACCGAGAGACAGAGAGACCGAGACAGAGAGAGAGAGACCGAGAGACCGAGACAGAGAGACCGAGACAGAGAGAACGAGACAGAGAGGCCGAGACAGAGAGAGGCCGAGACAGAGAGAGGCCGAGACAGAGAGAGGCCGAGACAGAGAGAGACAGAGAGACCGACCGAGACAGAGAGACCAAGACAGAGAGAGACAGAGAGAACAAGACAGAGAGACTGAGAGACAGAGACAGAGAGAGAGGTCAATAAAAAAGATACATAGAACCATTGCGTGTTCATTTGCTCACTGGGACGACCCAAGTAAATAGAACACACTTCAGGGAACAATAAGTGACAATCAATCAATTAGTAGAGGACTCACCTCATCAGAGTTCGGTTTCTTCAGTTCAGCCACTGGTTCCTCTTCCTCCTCCTCATCACTTTCTCCCTCCCCTCCTACCAGAACACAGGTAAACATGTTACCTATGCATGTCCATCCATCCCTCTCTGCCACCTCCAGCATGTTTGATCATTCAGGAAGTGAACTGACCAATAGATTTGCGAGGATCTCCGTCTTTAACCAGCCTGTCTGCCAGCCTCTCTTCCCCATTGGATAGCAGCTGGCCTCCATCACTGTCACTGAAATGACAGTCTAAACAAACAAAGAATAAATAAATACTTGTCAATATACTGAAAATCACTACAGGAAATACATGTACTGTATACCACAACAGGAAATAATGTACTGTATACCACTACAGGAAATAATGTACTGTATACCACTACAGGAAATACATGTACTGTATACCACTACAGGAAATACATGTACTGTATACCACTACAGGAAATGCATGTACTATATACCATTACAGGAAATACATGTACTGTATACCACTACAGGAAATACATACTTGTCAATAATGTACTATATACCACTACAGGAAATACATGTACTATATACCACTACAGGAAATACATACTCTTGTCTATAATGTACTATATACCACTACAGGAAATACATGTACTGTATACCACTACAGGAAATACATGTACTATATACCACTACAGGAAATACATGTACTGTATACCACTACAGGAAATATATGTCCTGTATACCACTACAGGAAATACATGTACTATATACCACTACAGGAAATACATGTACTATATACCACTACAGGAAATACATGTACTGTATACCACTACAGGAAATACATGTACTGTATACCACTACAGGAAATACATGTACTGTATACCACTACAGGAAATACATGTACTGTATACCACTACAGGAAATAATGTACTGTATACCACTACAGGAAATACATACTCTTGTCAATAATGTACTGTATATCACTCCAGGAAATACATACTCTTGTCAATAATGTACTGTATACCACTACAGGAAATACATGTACTGTATATCACTACAGGAAATACATACTCGTCAATAATGTACTATATACCACTACAGGAAATACATGTACTGTATACCACTACAGGAAATACATACTCGTCAATAATGTACTATATACCACTACAGGAAATACATGTACTGTATACCACTACAGGAAATACATACTCTTGTCAATAATGTACTGTATACCACTACAGGAAATACATGTACTGTATACCACTACAGGAAATACATACTCGTCAATAATGTACTATATACCACTACAGGAAATACATGTACTGTATACCACTACAGGAAATACATACTCTTGTCAATAATGCACTATATACCACTACAGGAAATACATGTACTGTATACCACTACAGGAAATACATACTCGTCAATAACGTACTGTATACCACTACAGGAAATGCATGTACTATATACCAGTACAGGAAATACATGTACTGTGTACCACTACAGGAAATACATGTACTATATACCACTACAGGAAATACATGTAAATCAAATCAAATCAAATTTTATTTGTCACATACACATGGTTAGCAGATGTTAATGCGAGTGTAGCGAAATGCTTGTGCTTCTAGTTCCGACAATGCAGTAATAACGAGCAAGTAATCTAACTAACAATTCCAAAAAAAACTACTGTCTTATACACAGTGTAAGGGGATAAAGAATATGTACATAAGGATATATGAATGAGTGATGGTACAGAGCAGCATAGGCAAGATACAGTAGATGATATCGAGTACAGTATATACATATGAGATAAGTATGTAAACCAAGTGGCATAGTTAAAGTGGCTAGTGATACATGTATTACATAAGGATGCAGTCGATGATATAGAGTACAGTATCAACGTATGCATATGAGATGAACAATGTAGGGTAAGTAACATTATATAAGGTAGCATTGTTTAAAGTGGCTAGTGATATATTTACATCATTTCCCATCAATTCCCATGATTAAAGTGGCTGGAGTAGAGTCAGTGTCATTGACAGTGTGTTGGCAGTAGCCACTCAATGTTAGTGGTGGCTGTTTAACAGTCTGATGGCCTTGAGATAGAAGCTGTTTTTCAGTCTCTCGGTCCCAGCTTTGATGCACCTGTACTGACCTCGCCTTCTGGATGACAGCGGGGTGAACAGGCAGTGGCTCGGGTGGTTGATGTCCTTGATGATCTTTATGGCCTTCCTGTAGCATCGGGTGGTGTAGGTGTCCTGGAGGGCAGGTAGTTTGCCCCCGGTGATGCGTTGTGCAGACCTCACTACCCTCTGGAGAGCCTTACGGTTGAGGGCGGTGCAGTTGCCATACCAGGCGGCGATACAGCCCGCCAGGATGCTCTCGATTGTGCATCTGTAGAAGTTTGTGAGTGCTTTTGGTGACAAGCCGAATTTCTTCAGCCTCCTGAGGTTGAAGAGGCGCTGCTGCGCCTTCCTCACGATGCTGTCTGTGTGAGTGGACCAATTCAGTTTGTCTGTGATGTGTATGCCGAGGAACTTAAAACTTGCTACCCTCTCCACTACTGTTCCATCGATGTGGATGGGGGGTGTTCCCTCTGCTGTTTCCTGAAGTCCACAATCATCTCCTTAGTTTTGTTGACGTTGAGTGTGAGGTTATTTTCCTGACACCACACTCCGAGGGCCCTCACCTCCTCCCTGTAGGCCGTCTCGTCGTTGTTGGTAATCAAGCCTACCACTGTTGTGTCGTCCGCAAACTTGATGATTGAGTTGGAGGCGTGCATGGCCACGCAGTCGTGGGTGAACAGGGAGTACAGGAGAGGGCTCAGAACGCACCCTTGTGGGGCCCCAGTGTTGAGGATCAGCGGGGAGGAGATGTTGTTGCCTACCCTCACCACCTGGGGCGGCCCGTCAGGAAGTCCAGTACCCAGTTGCACAGGGCGGGGTCGAGACCCAGGGTCTCGAGCTTGATGACGAGCTTGGAGGGTACTATGGTGTTGAATGCCGAGCTGTAGTCGATGAACAGCATTCTCACATAGGTATTCCTCTTGTCCAGATGGGTTAGGGCAGTGTGCAGTGTGGTTGAGATTGCATCGTCTGTGGACCTATTTGGGCGGTAAGCAAATTGGAGTGGGTCAAGGGTGTCAGGTAGGGTGGAGGTGATATGGTCCTTGACTAGTCTCTCAAAGCACTTCATGATGACGGATGTGAGTGCTACGGGGCGGTAGTCGTTTAGCTCAGTTACCTTAGCTTTCTTGGGAACAGGAACAATGGTGGCCCTCTTGAAGCATGTGGGAACAGCAGACTGGTATAGGGATTGGTTGAATATGTCCGTAAACACACCGGCCAGCTGGTCTGCGCATGCTCTGAGGGCGCGGCTGGGGATGCCGTCTGGGCCTGCAGCCTTGCGAGGGTTAACACGTTTAAATGTCTTACTCACTTCGGCTGCAGTGAAGGAGAGACCGCATGATTCCGTTGCAGGCCGCGTCAGTGGCACTGTATTGTCCTCAAAGCGGGCAAAAAAGTTATTTAGTCTGCCTGGGAGCAAGACATCCTGGTCCGTGACTGGGCTGGGTTTCTTCCTGTAGTCCGTGATTGACTGTAGACCCTGCCACATACCTCTTGTGTCTGAGCCGTTGAATTGAGATTCTACTTTGTCTCTGTACTGGCGCTTAGCTTGTTTGATAGCCTTGCGGAGGGAATAGCTGCACTGTTTGTATTCAGTCATGTTACCAGACACCTTGCCCTGATTAAAAGCAGTGGTTCGTGCCTTCAGTTTCACACGAATGCTGCCATCAATCCACGGTTTCTGGTTAGGGAATGTTTTAATCGTTGCTATGGGAACGACATCTTCAACGCACGTTCTAATGAACTCGCACACCGTATCAGCGTATTCGTCAATGTTGTTGTCTGACGCAATACGAAACATCTCCCAGTCCACGTGATGGAAGCAGTCTTGGAGTGTGGAGTCAGCTTGGTCGGACCAGCGTTGGACAGACCTCAGCGTGGGAGCTTCTTGTTTTAGTTTCTGTCTGTAGGCAGGGATCAACAAAATGGAGTCGTGGTCAGCTTTTCCGAAAGGGGGCGGGGCAGGGCCTTATATGCGTCGCGGAAGTTAGAGTAACAATGATCCAGGGTCTTTCCACCCCTGGTTGCGCAATCAATATGCTGATAAAATTTAGGGAGTCTTGTTTTCAGATTAGCCTTGTTAAAATCCCCAGCTACAATGAATGCAGCCTCCGGATAAATCGTTTCCAGTTTGCAGAGAGTTAAATAAAGTTCGTTCAGAGCCATCGATGTGTCTGCTTGGGGGGATATATACGGCTGTGATTATAATCGAAGAGAATTCTCTTGGTAGATAATGCGGTCTACATTTGATTGTGAGGAATTCTAAATCAGGTGAACAGAAGGATTTGAGTTCCTGTATGTTTCCTTCATCACACCATGTCACGTTGGCCATAAGGCATACGCCCCCGCCCGTCTTCTTACCAGAGAGATGTTTGTTTCTGTCGGCGCGATGCGTGGAGAAACCCGCTGGCTGCACCGCTTCGGATTGCGTCTCTCCAGTTAGCCATGTTTCCGTGAAGCAGAGAACGTTACAGTCTCTGATGTCCCTCTGGAATGCTACCCTTGCTCGGATTTCATCAACCTTGTTGTCAAGAGACTGGACATTGGCAAGAAGAATGCTGGGGAGTGGTGCACGATGTGCCCGTCTCCGGAGTCTGACCAGAAGACCGCTTCGTTTCCCTCTTTTTCTGAGTCGTTTTTTTTTTTTGGTCGCTGCATGTGATCCACTCGGTTACACTGGTTGTAAGGCAGAACTCAGGATCCGCATCGCGAAAAACATATTCTTGGTCGTACTGATGGTGAGTTGACGCTGATCTTATATTCAGTAGTTCTTCTCGGGTGTATGTAAAGAAACCTAAGATGACCTGGGGTACTAGTGTAAGAAATAACACGTAAAAAAACAAAAAACTGCATAGTTTCCTAGGAACGCGAAGCGAGGCGGCCATCTCTGTCGGCGCCGGAAGTACAAATATGTACTATATACCACTACAGGAAATACATGTACTATATACCACTACAGGAAATACATACTCGTCAATAATGTACTATATACCACTACAGGAAATACATGTACTATATACCACTACAGGAAATACATGTACTATATACCACTACAGGAAATACATGTACTATATACCACTACAGGAAATACATACTCTTGTCTATAATGTACTATATACCACTACAGGAAATACATGTACTGTATACCACTACAGGAAATACATGTACTATATACCACTACAGGAAATACATGTACTATATACCACTACAGGAAATACATACTCGTCAATAATGTACTATATACCACTACAGGAAATACATGTACTGTATACCACTACAGGAAATACATGTACTGTATACCACTACAGGA